>NW_015201038.1:0-2184 GCF_001447785.1 Gekko japonicus | reverse complement strand
TAGTTCTGGCACAGCTGTTCTTTGAAAAATCAGCACTTTCTGCCAGAGCTCTCTCAGCCCCGCCTACCTCTCAGGGTGTCTGTTGTGGGGAGGGGAAGGGAAAGGAGTCTCCTTTGGGTCGTGAAGGGCAGGGTATAAATCCAATCTCTTCTTCTTCTTCTCTAAGTGACAGCCTTTCCGATACTTCAAGAGAGCCCTGCAACCTCCTCTTCTCCAGACTGAACATTCCCAAGTCCCTCAGCCTTTCCTCAAAGGGCTTGGTCTCCAGGTCCCTGATCAGCCTCGTCGCCAGTGTTCCCTCTAAGCTGAGTTAGCGTGAGCTAGCTCACAGTTTTTTGGCCTCCGGCTCACACATTTCTGTCTTAGCTCAGGAAGGAGGGCTCCAGAGCAGGCAAATTTGTGGAGTAGCCAGATTGCTTGCTCACAGCTTTAATGCCCAGTAGCTCACAAAGTAGAACTTTTGCCCACAAGACTCCACAGCTTAGAGGGGACATTGCTCGTCGCTCTTCTCTGCAAGGGCAGGGTCATGCCTGGTTAGAACTTGGATGGGAAATCGCCAAGGAAGTCCAGGGTTACGACTCGGCAACAGCAAACCGCCTCCGTTTCCCTCTTGCCTTGAAAACCCTACGGGGCCCTTATTGTCCTGTCTTGGATGGCCCGGGCTAGCTCGATCTCATCGGATCTCGGAAGCTGTGCAGGGTCAGCCATGGTTAGTCTGTGGATGGGAGACCACCAAGGAAGTCCTGGGTCGCGAGGCAGAGGAAGGGAATGGCAAAGCCCCTCCGAACGTTTCTGGCCCTGGAAACCGTACGAGGTCAACATACGTTGGCTACAACACATAAGAACGTAAGAGAAGCCAATGTTGGATCAGGCCAGTGGCCCATCCAGTCCAACACTCTGTGTCACACAGTGGCCAGAAATACCAGGTGCCATCAGGAGGTCCAGCAGTGGGGCCAGGACACTAGAAGTCCTCCCACTGTTGCCCCCCCCCAAGCACCAAGATGACAGAGCATCACTTGCCCCAGACGAGAGTTCCTATCTATGCCTTGTGGCTAATAGCCATTGATGGACCTCAGCTCCATGTAAGAACATAAGAGAAGCCAATGTTGGATCAGGCCAATGGCCCATCCAGTCCAACACTCTGTGTCACACAGTGGCCAAAAAAACCAGGTGCCGTCAGAAGATCCACCAGTGGGGCCAGGAAACTAGAAGCCCTCCCACTGTTGCCCCCCCCAGCACCAAGAATACAGAGCATCCCTTGCCCCAGATGGAGAGTTCCTGTCTGTACCTTGTGGCTCATAGTCACTAATGGACCTCTGCTCCATATAAGAACATAAGACAAGCCAATGTTGGATCAGGCCAATTGCCCATCCAGTCCAACACTCTGTGTCATACAGGTGGCCAAAAATCCCAGGTGACTTCAGGAGGCCCATCAGTGGGGCCAGGACACCAGAAGCCCTCCCACTGTTGCACACACCCCAGGCACCAAGAATACAGAGCGTCACTTGCCCCAGACCAAGAGTTCCTATCTATAACTTGTGGCTAATAGTGTCCTGGTCCCACTGATGGACCACTGCTCCATATAAGAACATAAGAGAAGCCAATGTTGGATCAGGCCAGTGGCCCATCCAGTCCAACACTCTGTGTCATACAGGTGGCCAAAAATCCCAGGTGACTTCAGGAGGCCCATCAGTGGGGCCAGGACACCAGAAGCCCTCCCACTGTTGCACACACCCCAGGCACCAAGAATACAGAGCATCCCTTGCCCCAGACCGAGAGTTCCTATCTGTACCTTGTGGCTCATAGCCACTGATGGACCTCTGCTCCATATGCTTATCCAGTTCCCTCTTGAAGCCGTCCATGCTTGTAGCCGCCGCCTCCTCCTGTGGCAGTGAATTCCATGTGTTCATCACCCTTCGGGTGAAGAAGGACTTCCTTTTATCCGTTCTAACCCATCTGCTCAGCACTTCCCTCCACTGCCACCAGACAAGCTGTATTCTCACAGGAAAACACTGAACTAATCACAAAAAAGACCGGCCCATCCAAAACCTGCAAGGCGCGATAGTGGCAGACTCTTTCAGGATGCCCCAATTGCTCTCCCGTCTCCAACACACACACACACACACACACACCCATGCACTGGGAGTTGCAAAAGCAGCCAGTTTCTAGGATGCAATATCTCTG
>NW_015201037.1:0-2465 GCF_001447785.1 Gekko japonicus | reverse complement strand
GGTAGTGAAGGGCGGGGTGTAAAACCAACTCTTCTTTTTCCCCCTGTTTCATTTTGTTCACAGCCTGTTGTCTTTTTTAAAAACAACAACAACAACAACCACCCTGGCTTTTCATGTGTCGTTGCCGTTACTTCGCTTTAATTCCATTTTACTTTCATTTTTTTTAAAAAAACATTTGTCATAATGGTAGGCCGGCCTTGGTGTTCTCTGAGAGACCTGTAGAAGCCTTAGTGAGCAGGGTTGCCAAACTCCAGGCGGGACCGGGAGATCTCCTGGAGTTACGATTGATCTGCAGACTGGTTCCCCTGGAGAAAATGGCTGCTCTGAGGGGCGGGCTCTAAGGCATTCTACCTCACTGAAGCCCCTCCCCTTCCCAAACCCCAACCTCCTCAGGCTCCACCCCCAAAATCTCCAGGTGTTTCCCAACCCGGAGCTGGGAACCCCATCATTCAACACTCATAAGTGTTCGACACAGCTTTCCTTAAAGTTCATTCCACCATTTTGTAACAGTGATGCTCATTGCAAGAGGGAAGGACCAAACATGCTGATGGCAACTCTATGAATTAATGACCGGTGGCATCCTCGCTTATAGGGGAGACGGTTTTGCCTTTAAAACACTCTCTGTGTACCTAAACTTGGTAGATTTCTGCTGCCACCAGGGATTCAAGATTCCAAATCTCTCTCTTTTGGTAGAATGACCTAGGGTCTGGGCACTTCAGAGGACTATGTGGCCCCGAGGAAGGACTATTCTGATTTCCGGGATAAGTTTAAACAAAAAAATGATTTATTTAATAAAGAACAAAATAGGTTTCTGGTTATTTTGAACAATTGCTGAGGAAAGGAACTTGTAAATATAACTGGCAACGTTTGCCATCACAAACAGTCTCTCAGACTCCAAAAACTCCACCCTATATAACCACACAGGCTGAACTCTTTGTCTTATTCACACAGAATAGACTCAAAACTCATATTCACACAGAATAGACTCAAAAACTATGCTCTCTCTTCAAACTTCACACACAGAATCACTCTCATAGACACCCACACTCAGTCATCAGCCAATCACATCACATTTATCTCCCTCTATCACTCTTCTCATATTACCGCGGTCAAACTAAACATTTAAAGAAACACAGACACCAAAACATGAAATCATTACATGACCTCCACAACATCCTATCGTGAACAGTCTTGCAAAGTGAGGCTTCTTTGGTTGGGTCTCCCTCGTTTCCCTGCGGCCTCCCACTTTTCCTAGCATTATTGTAAAAAGGTAAAGGTTCCCCTTGCTCGAAAGCCAGTCGAGTCCGACTCTAGGGTTGCGGTGCTCATCTCCGTTTCAAAGCCGAAGAGCCAGCGCTGTCCGAAGACGTTTCCATGGTCATGTGGCCGGCATGACTAAATACCAAGATGCACGGAACACTGTTATTTATTGTATTATTGTAGTCGAACCAAAATGGCTGCTTCAGAAACATTTGGCCGGTCAAAGAAACACAGAACAGCACAAGGTTCTTTCCGCTACAAGGAACTAGCGCAGCCCGATCTCGAAGATCTAGCCGGGTTCTCAAACCCGGATCTGAAATTTCAGATGCAACATGTAACACCCTGGTGGGGTTTTTTTTAAAGGCTGAAAGCGACACACAGCCATCTCACCTGACAAACGGGCTCCTGGACCAAATTGCTACACACTGCAAACGGGGAATAAAACCCTTGAACACGCACGTTAAGCCCACCCCCCACCCCGAAACACAAACACAAAACTAGGAAGCGGAAGAGATGCTCTGTCTCGTTTTTCCTGTGAGGGCGAACAGCCAGGTGTTGTTGTTGTTTTTAATATGAAGGCGGCATTCGAACACTGAACTCCTTGATGGAAAGGCAGAATTAAAATGTACTGATAAAGCAGCTCCTGACCCAGATGGTCTAGGATAGCTTGGTCTTCTCAGATCTCGGACGCTAAGCAGGGTCAGCCCCCGTTAATGGCGAACCACCTCTGTTTGTCTCTTGCCTTGACCTGGGAAGCTCAGTCTCATCGGATCTCAGAAGCTAAGCAGGGCCAGCCCTGGTTAGTCCTTGGATGGGAGACCACCAAGGAAGTCAAGGGTTGCTACGCAGAGGCAGGCAATGGCGAACCACCTCTGTTTGTCTCTTGCCTTGACCTGGGAAGCTCAGTCTCATCGGATCTCAGAAGCTAAGCAGGGCCAGCCCTGGTTAGTCCTTGGATGGGAGACCACCAAGGAAGTCAAGGGTTGCTACGCAGAGGCAGGCAATGGCGAACCACCTCTGTTTGTCTCTTGCCTTGACCTGGGAAGCTCAGTCTCATCGGATCTCAAAAGCTAAGCAGGGCCAGCCCTGGTTAGTCCTTGGATGGGGGACCACCGAGGAAGCCCAGGGTTGCTACGCAGAGGCAGGCGATGGCAAACCACCTCTGATCGTCCCTGTCATGACCCGGATGGCCCAGGCTAGCCTGA
>NW_015201036.1:0-2616 GCF_001447785.1 Gekko japonicus | reverse complement strand
TCTGAGTAGATAATCCTGACCTTGATGGATTGATGCTCTGACGCAGTATAGGGCAGCTCCTTGCCCTTTGCACACTCACCCCGACCCCTGCAGCTGTTCCTCTGATTAGACCCTGCTCCAGAAACGATCTTTCCGGGGGCTCATGAGGAGCCGCAGCCACAGAGAGGAACATGGGGAAACGGCGCCTTCTGCAACCAGGGTGGTAGGGTGCCGCCCAACTGAGAAGTATGGGTTGGAAATTCGAATAAGAACGTCGCAGTAACTTTTGTTTTGCATGGCAAACTTCGGTCTCCTCTCTCCCGCGGCAGGAGAACATCATGAAGTCGAACATTGACAAGAAGTTCTCGGCCCATTACGATGCCGTGGAAGCGGAGCTGAAATCCAGCACCGTGGGTGAGTGCGGAGAGCTGGGGACTGAGCCACGGAGCCCTGGTCTCCAGACTCTGTTTTCTGTTCTCCCTTTCTCACCATGCAAGAAATCCGGGGCGCTCCATGAAACTAATGAGCAGTAGGCTTAGAACACAGCAAAGGAAGTCCTTCTTCACCCAAAGAGGAAGAAGAGTTGGTTTACCAGCTGGCTGCATGTGGAGGAGTGGGGAATCAGACTCGGTTCTCCAGATTAGAGTCTTCTGCTTTTAACCACTATGCCACGGCTAGCTCTGTAATTAAGGTGCGGAATTCACTGCCACAGGAAGTGGGGGCAGCTACAAGCATAGGCCACTTCAAGAGGGGGTTGAATAAACATACAGAGCAGAGGTCCACCAGTGGATACTAGCCACAAGGTATAGATGGAACACTCTGTCTGGGGCAGGGATGCTCTGTCTTCGTGGTGCTCGGGGGGGGGCAACTGTGGGAGGGCTTCTGGAGTTCTGGCCCCGCTAGCGGACCTCCTGATGGCCCCTGGGTTTTGGCCGCTGTGTGACCCAGAGTGCTGGACTGGACGGGGCATTGGCCTGATCCAACATGGTTTCTCTTATGTTCTTATATCTGGGGCAGTGATGCTCTATCCTTGGTGCTTGGGGTGGAAACAGTGGGAGGGCTTCTGGAGTTCTGACCCCTCTGGTGGACCTCCTAATGGCATCTGGGTTTTGGCCACTGTGTGACCCAGAGTGTTGGACTGGATGGGCCATTGGCCTAATCCAACATGGCTTCTCTTATGTTCTTATGTCTTGGGCAGTGATGCTTTGTCTTCTTGATGCTTGGGGGGCAACAGTAGGAGGGCTTCTGGAGTTCTGGCCCTGCTGGTGGACCTCCCGATAGCCCCTGGGTTCTGGCCACAGTGTGACAGAGTGTTGGACTAGAAGGGCCACTGGCCTGATCCAACATGGGCTTCTCTTATCCTCTTCTCTGCTCGAATGAGTGGCTCTTACTTCTTGCCACGGTGCTCAGGAGACCCAACCCGGGAGATCTGATCCCCAGCGCTTTTCCTTCCAATAGGTCTGGTGACCCTCAATGACATGAAGGCCAAGCAGGAGGCCCTGGTGAAAGAACGGGAGAAGCAGCTGGCCAAGAAGGAACAGTCGAAAGAACTGCAGCTGTAAGTCCCGAGGGTCCGAGTTCCAGGTGGGCGATCTATAATTCGTGTGCCGCTGCGGGAGATGGCCCCCTCCCCTTTTACATCCAAGCCTGGTGAGGCAGTCAGTCCTCTGGTATGATAGTTTTATGGTGGGACCGTGGGTCAGTGCTTTCGTGAGTCACGGCTCACCTCTTCAGTGACTCGCGAAAGCTCCTCCCCGGCCACAAATTTCGTTAGTCTTTAAGGTGCTACTGGACTCTGGTTGTTTTTCGTTCCGTTTGGCATTCCCTCCGCGATCCTCCCTTCCTAACCGAGGTTTTTATGTTTTATATGTATGTTTAACTCTGGTTTTTTTTTTTTAACTCTCTTAAAAGTGGTTCCAATGATGTACGTTTGGGAGGAGGGCTGATTCGAACGGTTTCGTCGCATATTTTTATCATGCGTGCTTGAAACTGTCAGCCCCCTTGGTGGCCCTAGTTAGGACAGAAAGGAGGGATATAAATTTTGCCAATAAAGAATAAACTTGATCGTGCCTGGCGTCAGGGCTATTTTTGGGCAGGAACGCACAGGAACGGAGTTCCGGCTGGTTCCCAAGTTGGCCACGCCCAGCAGGAACTCATTAGCCTAATAGGCCACACCCAACAGCAGGAACTCATTAGGATTGGCTACATTAGGGGTGTGTGGCCTAACATGCAAAGGAGTTCCTGCTACAAAAAAAGGCGCTGGGTTTTGACAACAAGGTAAACAGAATAAGAAGCAAAAGGTGGGTGTGGCTGGATGACCACACTTCTGGTAACACGGGGGTGCGGCCTAATGTGCTAATGAGCTGTGCTGTCAGGGGTGTGGCCCAATATGCTAATGAGTTCCTGCTGTTGGGTGTGGCCTATTATGTTAATGAGTTCCTGCTGGGGGTTTTCTACAAAAAGAGCTCTGCCTGGCGTAAAGAAGCCCTTCCCCGTCTGTCCTACCGATCATTGACTGCATTTTTTCAAAAACTGCATGAGCCGCTTTGCCACAAGATCTGTCCCTCGCTTCCAAAGTTTAACAGGACAAAGCAATAAGATGACAGTTGCACCAGACACATGGACATGAAACGGCCT
>NW_015201035.1:0-2415 GCF_001447785.1 Gekko japonicus | reverse complement strand
ATTTAGAAACAATATTTCTATACAAGCCCATATTCTGGTGTCTCATTTCTTCATTCAGGGTTGCAGATGCCAGTAAAATCAGCTCTAATCAATCAGTAAAAACTTTGGCTGACTAATCTTCTGATTAACACAATTAAAGCTTTCAGCCCTAAGGAAAAAATGTATATAAATTAAAACACTTGCATACATATTGATTTGGAAATTTAAATCTCCACAGGGATAATTGTATAGAACCATCTGGGGGTTCATACTCTTTTGCTGTTGGTTTGTCTTTTCCCCCTTATTCCCCCCCCACACACACACATATCCATCTCACTGAGGCAACAGAATGACAAAAAGAAGTGTACCCCTAGAGTTTTGTCCCTGGCTCACAAAAAAAATATACATCATTCAGTTGTTCTCTGCCTTTCCTGACTTATGAGTTCCTTTTGCTCCGTGGGACATATTTAAGATCCCTCTGGAAGCAATTAGATAAGAAATATCAACATATATTTATTAAGTAGACATAGTGTTCATTGTTCCCTCAAGTGTGATTTAGAAGTATGAGATGACTGAGGTTTGGAGTAATGGATTTCCTCAGCATTCAAACAAAGGGGACATAAACACCTACTCGGTACGTATGTATATTGCTTGTGACTCAGCCGGTGGCAGGTGGCTGTACAAAATGGAAATGATGATGAGTTGCTTGAGTTATCTTTGGGAGATGCATAGGGATTTCTTCTAGTAATTGCTGAACAGAGAGTTCCTGTTCCCCCAAACATCAAGCTGCCTCAATTTGCTTAGCCCTCCCCTCCAAAGATCACCCCTCCCGTCAATCATCACTTCCAGGGATACCTGCAAACATTAAAAGCACCAGATGGGCCAGCTGGGAATGGAAGAGAATTTTAAGATTTCTGGCATCCTTTTCGAAAAACCAGGACACATTTTGCGAGTCCTTTGAGTGATGCTTCCAAATATGATGCCTGTGCAACCCCATCAACCAAATGCAAACATTTTTGTTTCAATGTATTCAGACATCTCATTGTGGCCATAATACATGCAGAAACTTGTATTACTGGAGTCTCCAAGATGGAAAAAAGCTCAAGGCAGTGAGAGAGTACAGAAATATACCAGTAGGCAGGGTCGGTATAAACCGCAGGTACATACAGAGATGATCAAGTGCAAAAAGTCAAGTTGCCAGCCACTGTTCAAACGCGGATGTTTAAATACCCAAATCCCAGCACTGTCAATTTTTGATTAGAAAGTAGATCAATCAGCACAAATCTGACAGGCTGTCTCTACACATCTGGCTAAGAGCAGGACTACTTCCTATTTAGTTTGGACTCCATAGTACAAGCTTATCATGCTTTACATCTATTCTCAAGAAGTATTTTTACCTATAATAAAACTTATTTCTTGGAAAGCTGTAATTTAGAGGCAAAGGAGGAAATGTGAAAACACAGTGAAAGAATAGGTCACTCAGAGATCAATCCTAAACTCAGAATCCTATTCAGGTCTATTCAAAGCGGCTTACTCCAGGGAAAATGTTCTTAGAATGGCATTGTCCAACAGCTTTTCAAAAATGATTTGCAAAAGCTGGATTTTAAATTTCTGTTTTGCCATACTCAGAATTCTTGAACAAGTAGTGTGGATAAGTCATTCTGTCACATTTAATCAGAAAAGTATCAACAAATAATTGTCAATATATTTTTCAATTACAAATATCAGGATTTTTTTTTAAACTTTCCTACAATTCAGAACCAGCAAGGTACCCCATGGCTTTCATGTATTGCTTGTTCGGCACTTGCAAATAGAGCACCAAGAAAATGAATTATATATCTATGTGCCTGTACAAGAATACCAGCCCTATGTAGTATAGTAATAAAATATTACATCTGAATTTCAAGTTGTCCGAATACTCTGCAGTAGGATGTGTTAATATAACATTTAGAATAATTTGCTGTGAATAATGATTAGATTGGATGCAGTCTTACAGTTTGATGTTCTAATCTTCAGTACACTGATCAAAATCACTCCAGCAGCCCAACACTACGTATATTTACTTGGATGCAAGTCTTACAAGGGCCTATTGTGCATGCACAGCTTACTGCAGATTTTACGATGAGTAAGCCTTTAAGCTTGACTTAGGATTCTGTGCCCGCCTTATGCACCATTCTTTTTCCTCGGTGTGTTTGTCCTGCAGCTACAATTGAAAAATGCACTTTTCTAAAGCAGGGTGGAATGTCACTTGTGATGTGGAGTCCAAAGTTGTTTTTAAAATTTATGCAATTGCCCTATTGCAGATGCACAGTAAATCAGGTTTTGCACATGCATTTTAGCATTCATTCATTTAATGAAAGGGAACAGAAAGGGGGAAATCCAATGTTGAAATTGACAAGACTTTTTGAAAAAACTGACAAGCAGCTGCAAAACCCT
>NW_015201034.1:0-2408 GCF_001447785.1 Gekko japonicus | reverse complement strand
AAGGAAGTTGTTGAACACCTCAAATGATGGTGCAGGTGATGGAGCAGCCCACGGGCATGGCTTTGTCAACATACCAGCAAGCCCCAAACTTAAAGCCCAGCAGGCAAATATCCCTCAGATAAACAGGCAGCAGATGGAAGGTGGACTGAATGTTGCACTTGGCTAAGAGTGCACCGAGGCCACAGAACCTGATCAGGCGGACCGTTTGATCCAAGGAGGCATACTGCATGGAGCATGGCTCCAGGGCTATAGCATCGTTTACTGAAGTCCCTTTGGGGTAGGAATGATGATGAATTAGCCAAAATTCAGCCAGAACCTTCTTGGTTACTACACCAAGGAAGGAAATCCTAAGGTTGGGCAGAGGGGGAGGAGAGAATGGGCCTGCCATCCTGCCGGCTTCATGCTCTTTAGTTATTTTCTGAGCCACAACATCTGGCAAATCCTTGGCAGACTTAAGGTTGCCAAAAACCATAGGGATGCAGGCCAGTAAAAGGAATATGAAACCCACAACTAAGCTCCTCAATTAAATATTACGCAGCCACTGCATTGGGGTGTTTGGCCAGAAGGGGTTTCAGGGCTCATAAATTAATAGGGGTAAAGGCAAGGGACATGTCCAAAATTATACCATCTTGAGGATTATTTGGAGGCAGTGGGTGAGGTCCCTGCAGTACCCAACTCTACTTCCTTCTTACTGTTAGTGATGGAGGAAGGTCAGGATCTCAGAAAGGGCTGCTGTGAGCTCCTCCCTAGGGGGCAGGATGGCCTGGGTTGTGGTCAAACTTGACACACATGCACTGGCATCTGCCATGATTATATTCCCGGTGAGTATGCAAGGTTGGTAATCTGAACTCCAATCCTGAAGCCACAGAACCTCTGTCTTTGATGGATTCAGTCTCAACCTGCTCTTTTTTAGCCACCCCACCCCACCACGGCCCCCAGTCCCTCAGCCAGATTTTGTGGGGCGGTAGCCTGCCGGCTATCCAATAACAGCTGGGTTTCATTGGCATATTGATGGCACCCAAGCCCCAAACTCCTTACCAGTTGGACGAGGGGGGGCATGTAGATATTGAATAGCATCAGGGAGAGGAGTGTCCCCTGAGGGACCCCACATACGAAGGCTTGCCTAGACTAGGACACATCCTCTCCCAGTGCCACCCTCTGTCCCTGACCCTGGAGAAATGAGGAAAGCCATTGAAAGGCCACCCCATGAACTCCTACATTGACAAGGCGATGAGTCAAGAGATCATGGTTGACTATGTCGAACGCTGCTGTAAAATCAAGCAATAACAGCAACACCAACCCGCCTCAATCCAGCTGTCTATGGAGATCATCTGTCAAAGCAACCAGCACAGTCTTTGTCCCATGGCCAAGGTGGAAGCCAGACTGGAATGGATCTAATGCCATTGTGTCATCCAGAAAACCCTGGAGCTTTTCAGCTACCACTGTCTCAATCACCTTACCCAGAAATGGTAAATTTGAAACTGGGTGGTAATTGGCTGGATCTCGAGGATCCAGTAATGGTTCTTTCAAGAACAGTACAACCACAGCCTCCTTGAGGCCATCTGGAAAGATCCCTGTTTCCAGGGACCGGTTGATAATATCCATCATAGGGCCTCGTATCCTCACAAGGATCAAGGAGGCATGTAGTCGGCTTAACAGCACTCAGGATCTTGTCAACATCAGCAGGTAAGAGCAGGCTGAAGGAATCAAAAACTGAAGGGACCTCCTGTTCACATACTGTATCAATACTGGCAAGTAAATCATGGCAGAGCGAGAAGACTTTATCCATGAAGAAGCTCATAAATGCCTCAGAACTGATCTGAATTTCTTTGTCTATTTTGGTGCCTCTCAGTGAGGGATGTCAAGGATCTAATTACCCTAAATAATTGTGCTGGGTGGGAGCTAGCAGATGCAATGGAGGCTGCATAAAATTCTCTTTTAGCAGTCTTTACCACCATTTCATGAGATTTCGTAAAAGTCCTATACGATGTTCTTGCAGCTTCATCACAAGATAGTTGCCAAACTCAGTCTAGTTGTTTAAGCTCCCACTTTGTCCTCTGGAGCTCCATGGTGTACCATGGGGCTAATTTGGGGCATTTAAGCTGAGACATTTTAAGAATGCATATTTGTCTACTGTTGAAAGCAAATGTGCAGTCATTCACTTTCCACATTAAGCATATTTTCGTTTCCATGTTTTGTGAGAAATGTGGAAGTGTATGCTAAAAATGTAGAACATGATTTTTTTGCAATTGTTGCTATGTAGGATGTTAAATCTATCATAATCGAAAAGAATCATGGTAAGTTTCCACTATAAGTAATTTAGAGATTAATAGTTGTGATGTTTATGAAATAAATTGTTGCCCTTTTGCAAACCTCGACATGTGGTGAAACATTTACAACAATGGGAT
>NW_015201033.1:0-2424 GCF_001447785.1 Gekko japonicus | reverse complement strand
GTTTTTGCCCAAACACCAGAGTGTCACCTCAAGACATCACTGATGTGATGACATCACTTCCAATGCACACCAGAAGTGATGTCACTGCCAACACAGCCTTGGCCCTTCCTCCCTCTCCTGGTAAGTTCCTACACCGGTCAACTGATTGGCAGTGGGGGGGCATCTCCACTGGGGGGCTGGCAACTGTAGTTGGACAGGTCCCATGATACTAGTTTCCAAATGAGTGTTACCTTGAGGTTTGGGTTTGGTCAGCTTCCCACAGGGCTTGGAGATAGTGACAGTTTTCTGGCAGTCTGCATTGTGTAAAGCTCGTTTTAGGTTCCCGGTTCGAGTCTTCAAGGCAGTGTTCAGGTCACACTCTCCCCACGCCTGGAACTGGTATTTACACTCCGCTGAAATGCACAAAGGAACATGTACCATTGTATCAATGTGGGAGCAAAACAAAAGGTAAATGGTTCCTTCCAGGGCCTTTCATGTATCATCTCACAAACCTGAGGAGGACACCTAGGTGATTTTGCTGTCCAAGGCAGATAATGACAATGCTAAAATCACAGTCTAATTAAGATCCAAACTGCAAACAGGTAAAGATAAGCAAGGGAAGCAGAGACAGAAAAACTCTGATGGCAGAAGTAGGGTTGCCAACCACCAGGTGGGTCCTGGAGATCCCCCAGAATTACAAATGATCCCCAGATGACAGAGATCAGTTCCCCTGGAGAAAATGGCTGCATTGGAGGGTGGACCTCTATGGCATGTTACCCTGCTAAGGTTCCTCCTCACCACAAACCCCACCCTCCCCAGGCTCCACCCCCAAAACTTCCAGGTATTTTCCAGTCTGGAGCTGGCAGCCCTCGGCAGACAAGTCTGAGCCAGAAGCATCCTCTTTAGGGATTTATAAGTATGTATGTTTACAATACTTTTGTGCATGATTTACATCCGGCCTACAATCTTCGGCAAAAATTTTATTTTTGTTTGTTTCTTGTATTCCATTTTAATGTCTAATTGCTATTAATTTCCATTTTTTACAGCATGTGTACACAATTGCCCCCAAAACTGGTATCTAAACAACAGCATTTATATCACATTTCAATAATGTTGTTGTGAAGAGGGAAAACTGAATTTTAACTGAACATGGAGAAATCACAGGCCTTATTCTGATAGAATTTGCCTTGTGGCCTGAATAAGATTGACACATCATTTCATGTTCTGCTTCAATGCCATTTGTTTTAGAATATTAGGGATTACTATGCTATATAAGGGATTACTATAGTAAGCCACTGATTATGGATCGGGCACTCCCCTATACTTTTGAATCCCTGTTTTACTTGCTTAGAGATAATAATTCTAAGATTACCTTGTCAGTAGCAAAATTTGACTCAGTCCATTTATCTCTGGCATCCAAAAAATGAAAGAACACATTTTTTTTCTTCTGCTCAAGATTTGTAAATCAATGAGCCCCTATGAGAAGGAAAGGAAAGGAATGGAAAGGAGAAACGATAGAAGATACTTTTTGGTACTGAACCAGTCTAGTCACAAAACTTAGCAAGGCCCCTTATCCGCTCCCCCCACCCAAATGTCATCACTAACAACCTGGGTTATTCTGCAGTAACTGTAACGGTGTTCACAGCACATCTATTCTGCCCAAGGTCCTTCCAGAACGTCATCTGCAAATATGTATTTTGATATTGAAGTATGTCCAGCCTGCCTTTTGCAATACGCTTGCAGGCAGCTCAACAAACCTTAATGACCTCACAACCGAATAACTTCAAAGCTGCAATAGCAATAAAAATGTCAAAACAAATCAAAATAGAAAGATTGGAGCAACCACAGCCAAAGCCAAATCCAAAAGAAACAACAGATCTCAAATGCCAAATACTCTCCAGCACACGCACACACACACAATTGCCTTCACCTGTCATTTAAAACCAAGAAAGAAGGGGGTAAACACAAACCTACTGAATCGGACTTTAGGTCTATCAAGGTCACTGTTATATAAAACTGGCAGCATCTGTATAGGATGAGGTCTTTCATATTACCTACTGTCTGTGTTGTTTTTTTAAAAAACTGGAGATTCTGGGTATTACCTGAGATAGGGTTGCCAACCTCCAGGTGGTGGCTGAAGATCTCCCACTATTGCAACAGATCTCCAAGTGACAGAGATCAGTTCAACTGGAGAAAATGGCCACTTTAGAAAGTGAACTCTATGGCATTATACCTAATTGAAGTCCCTCCCCTTCTCAAACCCTGGTCTCCTCAGTCTCCACCCCCAAAATCTCCAGGTATTTCCCAGCATGGAGTTGGCAACCCTAACCTGAGACCATCTGTATGCCAAGCAGATGCCCTACCGCTGAGCCACAGCCCTCGCCCAAGAAAGGAACCAACGTCCTGCCCAAAGAGTCAACAGGTTTGATTCCACTGTTGCAAAAG
>NW_015201032.1:0-3337 GCF_001447785.1 Gekko japonicus | reverse complement strand
ACCTCACTGTTCCAAAGTGGGGAAAAGGCATCTCAGTTCCAAACTGGAAAAAACACTAATGTCCATAAAGTAAGTAAATCCAGTCCTTAAGACTTGCGGCAGACACTAAATGATGAGCTGCAGTCGATTTTTTGGTTGGAAATTCGTACCCAACGAGTGCTCGTAAATGACTCTGCGTCTACGTGGAGGGAAGTCTCGAGTGGAGTGCCGCAGGGCTCGGTCCTCGGCCTGGTGTTGTTCAATGTTTTTATAAATGACCTGGAGGAAGACATAGAGGGGATGCTTATCAAATTTGCAAATGACACGAAGCTGGGTGGGATTGCTAATTCTGAGGAAGACAGAGTCAGGATTCAAAATGATCTAGATAGGCTGGAGCAGTGGGCTGAGACAAATAAAATGATTTTCAGTAGAGAGAAGTGCATACTTAACCACTACACCAAAGAGGGCTCTTTGGAGAACTACCTTTGAGAGAACAGCTCTGAAAGAACTTATGACTGATCCAAGGTCACGCCAGCAGCTGCATGTGGAGGAGTGGGGAGCCAGTTTGGTGTAGTGGCTAAGTGCGCGGACTCTAATCTGGGAGAACCGGGTTTGATTCCCCACTCCTCCGCTTGCACCTGGCTGGATGACCTTGGGCAAGCCATAGTTCTGACAAGAGCTGTTCTTGGAAAAAGAGCAGTTTCTGTCAGAGTTCTCTCAGCCCCACCTACCTCACAGGGTGTTTGTTGTGGGGAGGGGGGGGGAAGGAGTTTGAAAGCCTCTCTGAGACTCCCTTGGGTTGTGAAGGGCAGGGTATAAATCCAATCTCTTCTCCTTCAAACCCGGTTCTCCCAGATTAGAGTCCGCGCTCCTAACCACGACACCAAACTAGTGCTACTGGACTCCAGTTTTGTTCTTTCTACCGCACGGCTACGCTCCTGAAACAATCTACACATGGTTCCGCTCACTGAAAACCACTCCTGCGCTATTATTAGTACTTTAAAGGAAATTAAAAGGTGGGCTTTTTTCATGTCAAAGGCCACGCTTGGCATTGTGTTGTGTGAATGGCTCCCAATTCTAATTAAGTGAAAACCGCACAGGGGTGCTAGGTGTAAGTACCTCTTCTCTACCCGTGTGACGTTGGTGTGAGTCAGGAGGGCCCAACGCTGTAATTTGCCTTTAAAAGACAAACAGATCTATCAGGCCTAGTTTAAGCATTAGGGGTACAGAACAATTGGGATAAAATTGGCCTCGCTTTCCGCCTTTCTGGCAAATTAATGCATCATAAGGTCCCAGTGGCTGGCCAACAGGTGCACTGAGGTTTAACTTAATTCTAAGGCGTTCTCAAGTGGTTAAGATGCTGAACTGCAGGCTGTGGAAGGTCAGTAGTTCAGTAGTTCGAGACCCGAGTGTGCCGCATGACGGAGTGAGCTCCCATCTCTAGTTCCAGCTCCTGCCAACCTAGCAGTTCGAAAGCAAGAAACTGCAAGTAGGTAAATAGGTACCACTCCAGTGGGAAGGTAACAGTGTTCTGTGCACCTTGGTGTTTAGTCATGCCGGCCACATGACCACGGAAACGTCTTCGGACAGCGCTGGCTCTTCGGCTTTGAAACGGAGATGAGCACTGCAACCCTAGAGTCGGATTCGACTGGCTTTCGAGCAAGGGAACCTTTACCTTTAAGGCGCCGAGGAGGCCTGATTTGGATTGGGACTTCATCGCACAAGCAAGAAGGGGGTTCAAGCTGTCTGCTCAACATAGGGTTGTCAACCTCCAGGTGGTGGCTGGAGATCTCCTGGGATTACAACCAACGCTCCCTCTAAGCTGTGAAGTCTTGTGAGCGAAAATTCTACTTTGTGAGCTACGGGCATGAAAGTTGTGAGCGAGCCGATTTGGCTGCTGCATCAATCAGTTTGCTCTGGAGCCCTCCTTCCTGAGCCGAGACAAGAATGTGTGAGCCGGAGGCTAAAAAACTGTGAGCTAGCTCACACTCACTCAGCTTAGAGGGAACACTGATTACAACTGGTCTCCAAGCAACAGAGATCCGTTCCCCTGGGGGAAATGGCTGCTTTGGAAGGTGGACTCTGTGGCATTGTACCCCACACTGAAGTCCCTCCCCTCCCTAAACTCCACCCCCTCAGGCTCCACCCACCCAATATCTCCAAGTATTTCCCAATCTGGAGCTGGCCACCCTAGCTCAACCTGAAACAGCCCCTGAGATCTGATAGGTGTCCCACTGGAGAAACTAACCTGTCCTGGTGTCGTTGTTCAGTCACACAGTCGAGTCCGACTCTTCGCGACCCCGCGGATCACATCACATAAGAACATAAGAGACGCCAATGTTGGATCAGGCCAAAGGCCCATGACCCCCCCCCCCCAAGCACCAAGATGACAGAGCATCACTTGCCCCAGAGTCCCTATCTATACCTTGTGGCTAATAGCCACTGATGGACCTCTGCTCCATATGCTTATCTAATTCCCTTTTGAAGCCGTCCATGCTTGTAGCTGCCACTATTTCCTGTGGCAGTGAATTCCAAGTGTTAATCCCTCTTTGGGTGAAGAAGTACTTCCTTTTATCTGTTCTAACCCGACCGCTCAGCAATTTCATGGAGTGCCCACGGGTTCTTGTATTGTGAGAAAGGGAGAAAAGTACCTCTTTCTCTACCTGCTCTTTCCCATGCATAATCTTATAAACCTCAATCATGTCACCCCTCAGTCGTCGTTTCTCCAAGCTAAAGAGCCCTAAGCGCCTTAACCTTTCCTCATAGGGAAAGTGTTCCAACCCTTTTATCATTCGAGTTGCCCTTTTCTGCACCTTTTCCAAAGCTATAATATCCTTTTTAAGGTGTGGTGACCAGAACTGCACACAGTATTCCAAATGAGGTCTCACCATTGATTTATATAGGGGCATTATGATATTGGCTGATCTGTTTTCAATACCCTTCCTAATAATCCCCAGCACAGTACCCTTCTTAATAATCCCCACACCAGGCCCTCCTGTCCTCCGCCATCCCCCGAAGTGTGGTCAACTTCATCTCCATGTTTATTGCATCAATAACACTGTCTAACCATCTCATCCTTTGCCGTCCCCTTCTTTTTTTGCCTTCAATCTTTCCCAGCATCAGGGTCTTCTTCTCCAGGGAGTGCTCCCTTCTCATTGGGTAGCCAAAGTAGTTGAGCTTCAGCTTCAGGATCTGGCCTTCCAGGGAACAGTCAGGTTTGATTTCTTTTAGGATTGACTGATTTGATCTCCTTGCAGTCCAAGGGACTCTCAAGAGTCCTTTCCAGCACCATAATTTGAAAATCTATTCTTTGGGGCTCGGCCTTCCTCGTAGTCCAACTCTTGCAGCCATACATGAC
>NW_015201031.1:0-2764 GCF_001447785.1 Gekko japonicus | reverse complement strand
TTCCTACCCCAAGGATGCATTATTTGCCCACTGGGGGGTTCTTAACTTGTACATCCATCCCTAGAATGGGGTAGATGACATGTCCTAGTGGTGGAAATGTTCCTGGGGGATGCCGCTTCCTGCACTCTGATGCCAGTCAGGATCAGACCCTTCTGGCGCTTCAGGACTGAAGTCCCATGGGGACTCCTTAACTGCAGCCCCTATCCTACTGGGGTTTTGTCTTTATGGGTTCCACAGTCCCAAAAATAGCCTTTTGGGTTGCCTAAGCAGCAACAGCTCCACATCCTCTCTCTTTCCCCAACAGAAAACCTGGTAGAATCCACCTCTTGCTGTTGGAGTGGTCATGAGCACATGAAACTGCCTTGTACTGCCCTGACCTGGATGGGCCAGGCAAACTGGATCTTGTCAGATCTTGGAAGCTAAGCAGGGCCGACCCTGGCAAGTACTTGGATGGGAGGCAGAGGCAGGTTGTATCAAGCCACTTCTTTGAATGTCCTCCGTGCCCTGGAAGGGGTTGTCTGAGGTCGCCAAGACTTACAGGGATGGGTACACACACACGCACACGGACGCGTGAAATGCAAAAATACAACAAAGGGGGGGGGGAAGAAACTGCCTTGTACGGAGTCAGGCTCTCATTCTATGAAAGGCGCTATTGTCTTATCTGACCAGTAGCAGCTCCCCTTTGTCTCATGGGGAGGTATTGCTCATCACCTGTTACCTGATCCTTTTAAGTGGAGAATTTGGGGGTTGCACCTGGGTCCTTCTGTGTGCAAGGCAGATGCTCGATCCCTGAGCCACATCCAACCTCGTCGTTATTAATTCTGGGGTTATGTCTCTTGAGCTCCTCTTCGGACATCCACCTTCTCGTAAACCTTACTACACAGATGGGGTGGGGCTTCTCTTGTTGCTTTAAGGAGCATGAAGTGGAAGGGACTGCATTCCAGATTTTGGTAACAATAAGAATTATCATCATATGGCATTGTGTGTTGAATAGCCAGGAGATCCCAAGATTGTCTGGCAACCAGAAGTTCCAGCGCTTTTAACAACAAGACACCAAGAGAACCAGAATTATTTGCTAGATATATAGATTTTCTTTTCTTGGCTTACAAAAGACGTTTCCATGGCTTAAATTCCAACGGGGCTGGACAGACCAAAGGAAAGAGGAAAGGCAATAACAAAAAGGAAGCAGAGGACATTGCAGGCGAGGTTGGTCGCATCTCTCCGACCAAAGGACCAAGGCCTGGTTACGGAAGGAGCAGCAGTCTGTAGGCAAAAACACCCCAATGTGAAGGAGGAGGGGGTAGCCAAAATTTGAACTTAGCAGCAAGAGACACGAGTGCGGCAGCGCTGTGCATTAACGGCCCTCGTTTCTTTGAGCACCCTACACAAGGCCTGGTCTTCAAAGGCAGCAGAACTAAGCGGTCACAAGGTGGCAGAGTGCTGTGGCGGAAGAAGGGGCTGTACCCATTTCAGTCTGAAAAGGAAGGATGGCAGTTGCACAAGAGTGGGCTCATGTTCATCACTCCCAGGAACTGGAAAAACCAGCACACAGGGAAAAGGGGGAGGGGCTAGAAATTCTCACCCGGATATGCTTCTTCTTTTTTTTGCATTTGTGTGTGCGTGTGCACGCGCACACCTGTGCCTGGAAGTCATGACAACCTCAGGCAATCCCTACTGGGGCATGGCGAACACTCAGACAGTCCATTTGGCCACCTTTGCCACCCTGATTCGACCACTTTATTTTGCTGCAGTGGGTACACCAGGCTCAAGCGCAGGGCTATTTTTGGGCAGGAACGCACAGGAACGGAGTTCCGGCTGGCTCCCAAGTTGGCCACGCCCAGCAGGAACTCATTAGCATAATAGGCCACACCCAACAGCAGAAACTCATTAGGATTGGCTACAATTAGGGGTGTGTGGCCTAACATGCAAAAAGCCCTGGGTTTTGACAACAAACAAGGTAAAGAGAATAAGAAGCAAAAGGTAGGTGTGGCTGGATGACCACACTTCTGGTAACATGGGGAATGAGATGTGCTGTCAGGGTGTGGCCTAATATGCTAATGAGTTCCTGCTATTGGGTATGGCCTATTATGCTAAAGAGTTCCTGCTGGGCTTTTTCTACAAAAAAAGCCCTGCTCAAGCAATAACTGGACAAGGAGACGTTGGCAAAAGCTGCACCATATCCTGAGATTTCCCCCCCCCCATGGTAACGATTGGCACATGTATTTGTATTGAGAGGCTGCATTTCTTTAAAGGAGATAGAAACTTCCCCACAACTGCTCTGGATTCGAGTCCACTTCCCAACTTGTGTGCCCTTCCTTTCCCCCCCTTCCCCTATCACCATCTTTGCAGGAGTCACCCTAAGCTACATCACACCCTTCTCTTCTAAGTCTGTTGAAGTCAATTGCCTTAGAAGGAGGTAAACCCTGCTTAGATTGGCACTGGTAAACTGAGAGAATGTTCAGCAGTTTCACCAAACCACAGTGTCCAGGATTCGAGGGGTGTGTGCACGCTGTAGCAGCTAAACTGATAGAAAACAAATATAAGATTGGACTGCCCTTCCCGTCCGTTTTATTTTAAAATGATGGATTTGCACCATGACCCCCTGGTTAGTGTAGATACTTTGGTAAAGATTTCTGTAAGCAATCCCAACTACAGCATGCTCCTGTGCATAGAAATGAAGACCCCATTCCTAACCCTTATTGATGTAATTCAAATGGCAAGTTAGCACAGCCTCAGTGTGCCTCAGAGCCATGCAAGAAAGGAG
>NW_015201030.1:0-2695 GCF_001447785.1 Gekko japonicus | reverse complement strand
CTCCAGGGGAACTGATCTCTCTAGGTTGGGGATCAAATGTAATCTCGAGGCTCACTTGGAGGCTGGCAACCCTAACCATGAGGGGCTTTTTTTGACGGGGCGGGAGTGTTAACTGGCAACTGACATACTGATGTACCCGATTGCTGTCAAGTAGCAGCCAACTTGTAGCAACTCCGTAGGGTTTTCAAGGCGAGAGATGAAGAGAGGTGGTTTGCCATGGCCGGCTTCAGCATAGCAACCCTGGACTTCCATGGTGGTCTCTTATCCAAGTACTAATCAGGGCTGAGATCTCACGAGATCAGGCTAGCCTAAAAAACTTGGCTGGTTTATGAAATCACCACAATGCTGTGGGGAAGTGGGGGACAAGAAAACCACTTCCCAATAGCATCTGTGTTAGATCGCGCTAACAAAGACCCGTAGAGTGATTTCAGCAAGTGATTAAGCTTTATTTGAAAAAGCACACAAACGCATTAAGGAATCAGAACAACTTTAACATTGGAGCTGGGCTCCTTTTAACATACCGGGCTAATATAGCCACTCCTATTACATAACAACCAAGCAGATTGCATAGATAAAGGCGAATCAGTGTCCTTCCCGCTCAGGGAACAGCTTTTCTGTGATTGGTCGCTGTTTCGAAGCGACCAATAGGATGTTAGCACTGTCGGAGCCTTGGCCGGCTCGAAGCTTAACATGGGAGGTGTATGGAGCGATTTATGTTATGCTGTCAGTACATAACAATCTGTACCAGAACAAACAAGTCATGTCTAAGAGGCCATATTTCCGTATGTCCCAGATACACTAATATATTTAGCACAAACATGAAATGCTATTTTATGGTGGCTCATTCCATAGGCTGCCCTAGAGCTGTTTAAAAAAACCAACTGAAAGGCTGGATTTAAACTTTTTAAATAAAGAAAGCATCACTACAAATGCAGTAAATGTACTGTAGCCTCTGTGTGTGTGTGTGTGTGTGATCAAGTTGCAACTGACTTACGGAGACCCCAGCAATACGGAGACCCCAGCAAGGGGCTTTTGTGGCAACTGAAAAGCAGAGGTGGTTTGCCATTGCCTTCCTCTGTAGAGTCTTTCTTAGTGGACCCCTAGGAATGGCAACAGAATCTCAGGTATGGCTCTCAATAAACTTAGAAAGGTGTCCCTCTGTTTAGGATTGCACTGTAAGATCCCTTTAGTCTCACAGAAGATAAGGAAAAGCAGTTTTGTTGATTCTCCCTTCTCTCTGCAGTTCCACTCCTCAACTACCGTGTTCCTGGCCAGGTGGGGGGGGGTCCACTGACCCACGGGGGCACAATTTTGGGAGCCACAGTGATTGGAAAGGGGGAATTACTGTTTATGTAGTAGTCAGTCCTAAAGGAAATCAACCCTGACTGTTCCCTGAAAGGACAGATACTGAAGCTGAAGCTCAAATACTTTGGCCACCAAATGAAAAGGGAGCACTCACTGGAGAAGACCCTGATGCTGGGAAAGATTGAAGGTCAAAGAAGAAGGGAACGGCAAAGGATGAGGTGGTTAGACAGTGTCATAGATGCAACGAACATGAAATTGAGCCAACTTCAGAGGACGGTGGAAGACAGGAAGGCCCGGCGTGATCTGGTCCATGGGGTAGTGAAGAGTCAGACTCGACTGTGCGACTGAACAACAGCACTTCTCCAAGCCACTGACAGAAATTACAGCACTTTGTATACAAAACCACTGAAGACACTGGCTGCACACCTACTGAAGTACTTTCTTGATGGAAATTTACCCAGGTCACCTAGATATCTCTTCTATAAGTTTGAAATGTTATCACTGCACACACAGCACATTTGAATTTGTTACAGCAGCTAAATTCTGTTAGAAGAAACTCTGTCTCAGCTTATTTGTTATCAGGGACTAGATGATGGGATCATATTCCTCCCACACTGAGGTCTCTTCACTGGCTGCTGATTAGTTTCTAGGTACAGTTCAAGGTGCTGGTGCCATTCAGGACCTGGAGTCCACATATTTGACAGATGCCTCTCCCTGCATGTTTCCACATGGCAGCTTATTTCTTCCTTGCAAGGTCTATTGTCTGTTCCCCTTTGTCTAAGGTGTGTTTTGCCATAGTCTGGGCTCCGGCCTATTCAATGACTGTCTGTTCCATGTCTGTGGAACAGCCTCCCAGAAGAGGTCAGGGGGGCTGTAGGCCTCCTAGCTTTCCAGTGAGACTAAAAGTTACTCTGGTGAGTTACTCCAGAGAGCTTTCAGGCTGCCTGAGCCTGGGGAAAGTAGAAATACCCTGCTAGTGGGGTATCTTTGGACTGGTTTTTAATATGGCTTTTAATGCACTGAATGCCTGTTTTAATGTTTTTAACCAATTAGTTTTTAACGTTTTTATATTGAATACACTTTTAATTCTCTAAAAACAAATTAGTTCTGCGGAGCCAAAAATAATTAGCAGGAAAACCACAGATCCAAATCAGGGTTTGCAAAAAGATTACTACTTTACTTGGTCCACCTTAGCAAAGGAGAAATTTGAATTATTTGAGACCCTCATTAAAAGGAATGTTGAAAATGATATTGTAGAATTAACCACATTAATACGCAGTGAACAGTGGGGCAGGTAAGGTGTGTAGAAGCTTCTGGAAATTTTTTTAAAATGGCAGTTTTCCTGTCAGGGCTGATGCACGCTTTTCAGTTTATGAATTTTAAAAACAGA
>NW_015201029.1:0-2613 GCF_001447785.1 Gekko japonicus | reverse complement strand
GTAGGAATATTTTGGGCGAATACATAAAGCAAGTTTCTCCTCTGTTCGCGACTCTCTCAATGAAAAAGCCAGCGAGTTCTTGAAGACCTCCCTAGAGCACAGTTTGGAACGCATGATCTGAATCACTTCTTGCAAGCAATACTTTGTCAGTCCCTTCATCGCAGGCCCTGTGTCTATGATTCAGATGAAAAAGACTACACCACCGGGGCTCTCCATTTCTCTATTTTTAAAACGGCTTATGGCCACCTCCCACACTTCATTAGTCACCTTTGTTCTTTTCAGGCAGAAAAGAATTTATAGCAGAGTTTTCCAAAAATGACCTTCGATGCATCATTAGAAGACTCCTAGACACATGTACAAAACAGTCACACACTCTCCAAGGATACGTCTGCACCACAAGCCTTCACACATCCGCGACTTGACCCAAAGAACCCATGATAGTATCCCTGTTCACACGTTACAAGGAACACACGGACATCCTGCATGGATATGCATGCATCCCTTTGAAAGGAAGAGCCAGCACATGTTCACTTTACAAATGAAAACAGGGACCAGTACCTGGATGAACGCGGGGTTTTAAACCAACTCGTTCAGACATGAGAATTACTCATAAGAACATAAGAGAAGCCAATGTTGGATCAGGCCAATGGCCCATCCAGTCCAACACTCTGTGTCACACAGTGGCCAGAAACACCAGGTGCCATCAGGAGGTCCAGCAGTGGGGCCAGGACACTAGAAGCCCTCCTACTGTTGCCCCCCCCCAGGCACCAAGAATACAGAGCATCCCTTGCCCCAGAGTTCCTATCTCTACCTTGTGTCTAATAGCCACTGAAAGACCTCTGCTCCATATATTTATCCAATTCCCCCTTGAAGCTGTCCATGCTTGTAGCCGCCGCCACCTCCTGTGGCTGTGAATTCCATGTGTTAACCACTCTTTGGGTGAAGAAGGACTTCCTTTGATCCATTCTAACCTGACCGCTCAGCAATTTCACGGAGCACCCACAAGTTCTTGTATTGTGAGAAAGGGAGAAAAGTACCTCTTTCACGACCAGCTCTATCCCATGCATAATCTTGTAAACTTCGATCGTGTCACCCCTCAGCCATCGTTTCTCCAAGCGAAAGAGCCCCAAGCGCTTTAACGTTTCTTCATAGGGAAAGTGTTCCAACCCTTTGATCATTCTAGTTGCCCTTTTCTGCACTTTTCCCACTAATATAATATCCTTTAATATAATACTCAACATGCGCTTAAAGAAAAACGAAGTGCGCATGGATTGGACATTACATTCAGTGTAACTTATGAACAGGGCTAGTGTAGGATGGCGAGGAACTCTGAATTCTATGCACAGGATCCTGCTCCCCTGGAAGAAGCAATGATCAGACCACTCTGTAGATGAGCCTCAGAGTTTGCTTCAGCTCTGGCTCGAATTTCTGCCATCCATACCCCAATTTGCCCTGTTCACTGCATCCTGCATTTGACTGACATGATATAATCCGCCTTGCGTCTCAGGGAGAAAGGTAGACTGTAAAGCATGTAACTAAAATAAAATACCTCCCACAGTCGCTGGCGTGGGAGCAAAAGGATAGACAGTCTTTGATGAGAAATCCTTCTGGGCGCTTTCACGCATGCCAAATAATGTCGTTTCAATCCATTTCAGCAATTGTTTGCAAGTGGATTTTGCCATTTTTACACAGCAAATTCCAGATGCAAAGTGCACTGAAAGTGGATTGAAAGTGTGTTATGTAGTGTGCGTGTGAAGGCGCTCTCCATATCTACGGGGGGGGGGGGACTATCTTATGGCCCTGAGAGTTTATGAGGACAGTCCAGAAAATCTCCCATCATGCCCTGAACTCAAAATCTCCTCCTATCTAACAAGGAAAACCCGGAACTCAGTACATGTAAAGAAATATGAAAGGGGGAGGATCCCTTCTGAAAAGCAGAACAGACATGGGGGGGGGGGTAGTCTGCAACTGTTGGGTGCTCTAAAGAGGTCAGTAGCCCCTTTGGTCCAGTTGGTCAACCAAGAGTCCTCGGCCTGGGGTACTGCATCTTGACAGCATTTTCTGTTACCAACAGTAAATGGGCACATCTCCTCTCACTTAGCTGCACAACAAATTTCTGTGAACGGCAGACATCTAAAGATGCTGGCCAAGGAGCAAGACACCCCTACATAACACACACACACACACACACACTGCCCACCGTTCCCAGGCATCATCTCACAGGCTCAGGTCTCAGAGACTTGCCTTGAACTGTAGCATTTGCAAAACGGCCTGTGCTGAGTGAGGCCACTGCTACCTCTAGCCCAGTTCCGAGTACTCCGAATGGAGTGACCCTCTAAAGTCATGAGCCTCTCCCAAGATCCTTTGCGGCTGAAGACGGAACCCGGGACCTTTGCCTTAGGGAGCACACGCTCTGCCACTCTGCTTTGCTTGCCGAGATCCTTAGAAATGGTTTGGCAACATGCAAAGATCTAAAACACACCACTGAGCCATCCACTGCAGTACGCTGTGACCTACGCAGGGGTCTTTCTGCAGGATTTTAGGCAAGTGTGATTCCTTGCCCTGCTTCCTGTCTTCCTTTGAAATCGGGGGATGCCCAAGATCAAGCCTCCA
>NW_015201028.1:0-2607 GCF_001447785.1 Gekko japonicus | reverse complement strand
TGGGGCTTCGGGGGGTTCCCTGGTGCCACGTGAGAGTTGGAAGGGTTGCCAGCTGCAGCTTGCAGATTCCTAAAGATCTGTGGGTAATCCCCGGGGAGAGCAGAGTGAGGGTGTGCAGGGACCTCAAGGGGGATGTGGCACCACTCTGGGGCTCCTGTTGCTTCCGGACTCTCTCATGTCACGGAGCCTGGCCCTCCGAAGTCGTTCCAGGGGAACAGAGCTCTGTCGTTTGGAGGTCAGCTGTCATTCCAGGAGAGCTCCAGGCTCCACCTGGGGATTAGCAGCCTGAGGTCGTGCGGGTCATCTAGTCCAACCACTTCTCCATGTTTGAAATCCACAGCTAGAGCATCCCTGACAGATGGCAGTTGAGCCTCTGCTTGAAGACCTCATGAACATGCGGAGCTGCCCTATTACTGCATCAGACCTTGGTCCCTCAGCGTCAGGACTGACCACGCAGACTGGCAGCAGCTTTCCAGGGTCTCAGATCGACGTCTTTGGCACCACCTACTCCCAGATCCTTTTTTAGCTGAAGATGCTGGAGACTGAACCTGGGACCTTCTGCATGCCAAGCAGAGGCTCTGCCACTAAGCTCCAGTGAGAGAGAGTCTACCAGCCCCAGGTAGTTGATTCTATTGTCGTTTTTACCTTTAGGGAATTTCTACTAATGTTCAACCAAAAGTCTCCTCCTAAAGCTCATTCATTCTAGTCTTGCCCTCTAGTACAGTGGAGAACAAGCCTTTGCCCTCTGATTATTTTTCACACATACATCAAAGGTTTGGATGACTGCACACCAGTGTTCCCTCTGAGCTGAGTTAGTGTGAGCCAGCTCACAGTTTTTTTTAGCCTCTGGCTCAGATTTTGTCTTCGCTCAGTAAGGAGAGCTCTAGAGCAAACGAATTTATGCAGCAGCCAAATTGCTTCCTCACAACTTTAATGCCAGCAGCTCACAAAGTAGAGTTTTTGCTCACAAGACTCCATAGCTTAGAGGGAGCATTGCTGCACACCGGAGACTGCAAATGGCAAATGCTGCACATGGATGTTGGAAAGCAAAGCATCTCCTGTAGAGAGCAAGGGTTTGTTTGTGGCTGTCTGTTGAGCATTGGTGACAAATCGAGTTTTTGTCCTTGTTGTATAAGATGTAAAGCCCCTCACAGGTGTGGGTGCCCCGAGATCTCTTTCAGCTGTATGTAGGAAACAGCATTGCAACTGGTAGCTGCCCTGTGGCCGTCTCCAGTGGAACTGCAGGCTGTCCAAGAAGGGCACACCCAGCATCCGTTACACTGATGCCGTCGCATTCTGGGGTGTGCTGCTCAGTCTGTGGTACTGCCATCACCCAAGCCGATGAGCAAAAGATGCAGTGTTGCAGGGGGTGCAGAGGAGTACTTTGTATAGCACTCTACGGTTGCCAGTGCACGTGGTGGTGTTGGTGGTGATTTATTCAATTTCTGGATCACCAGTCCCTACTCATGTACGACAACATATATAACATAAAAACAGTAGAATTAAAATACAGCAATAAATTACAAAAAGAATCCAAGATGGCATGATTTATATAATTTCTTCCCATTCTGGACTGCACCACCACCTCGTGGGCAGGGGGAGAGGAGGAACACAAACACAAGTCTGGAGGAAAAGGAGAGGGTGCCAGTCAGGGTGGAGAACCATCGCTGCCCTCGACCAAAAGCCTGGCGGAACATCTCTGCCTTGCAGGCCCTGCGGAATTGCATGAGATCCCGCAGGGCTCTGGTGGTATTCAGCAGAGACCAGGGCTGAGAAGGCCCTAGCCCTGGTTGAAGACAGCTGGACATTTTGGGGGCTGGGGATCCCGCGGAGCGTAACACTCTCCCGGGAACAGAAGGTGGTCCTGTAGTTATGAAGAGAGAAGAAGAGATTGGATTTATACCCCACCCTTCAATACCCAAAGTTGTCTCAGAGTGGCTTACAAACTCCTTTCCCTTCCCCTCCCCACAACAGACACCCTGTGAGGTAGGTGGGGCCGAGAGAGCTCTTGACAGAAACTGCTCTTTCAAGGACAGCTCTTGTCAGAACTACGGCTTGCCCAAGGTCATCCAGCAGCTGCATGTGGAGGAGTGGGGAATTCAAACCTGGTTCTCCCAGATTAGAGTCCGCGCACTTAACCACGACACCAAACTGGGTCCCAGTCCACTTAAGGCTTTAAAGGTCAACCCCAGAACGGTGAACCTGACTCAGGACTCTGCTTGAAGTGGAGTTGAAGCGCTGCATCCTACCATTCTCTGAGATGTCTAGAAGTATGCATATATTTCATGCACACACATCTCCCCCCCCCCGCACCCCTCGTACAAAAGGCAAGTGCCATTTCTAGGTACGTTGTTTTCCTATGTAAGGGTTGTTCATGCTGTCGTCCAGGGTTGGTTCCAAGTTTTGGGAGGCCTCAGACAGAGAGTTCCCAGGGACCCCCTCCCCTCCTCTACCCACCACCAGGCCCTGCTCGCACACTCAGTCCTTCCCACCCATCCTCATGCCTCCCACCTGCCTGTGTACTTCTGCAGCCTTGCAAGACCTCCCACAAGCCATGCTCATAGCAGCCTGCAGCGCTGCCCTCACCCTTTCCTTGGTGGCACTGGG
>NW_015201027.1:0-2735 GCF_001447785.1 Gekko japonicus | reverse complement strand
GTGCAAACCCAGCAAGGCCCCACCCCCGGCCCGTACTCATCTGCTCCAGGGGAGACACGGGAAGAGGACAGCTTCACCTAGGCACTGTTGAGGCAGGTAGCCCAGCAGCCAGAGGCTGTGGGGAAGGGAGCCAGGGTGAGGACATACCCAGAAAGACACCAGCAGCAGTCCAGCAGGTTCAGACAGACAGCTGCACCAGGGAAGATACCGGGAGGCTTCACGGGGCCCACCCGCAGGTAGAGCAGACCTTTAAAACCTCAGGGGTGGGTGGGGCAGGAGAATGGAGGGCCCCAGCCAGGAAGGCCATTGGCCCAGATTCCAAACACTCGCCAGGGGTTTGCCCCTGAAGAGAGGGCACTGGGGGAGTCTGGGGTTAGCGCCCACCCCCAGGAAATCCTTTATTAGACTGGCCTGGGGAAGGCTAGGGAGGAAGGACCACACCATTCCCAAGAAGCCATGGGAGAGGGACGGGAATGACGTCATTTCCAATGTAAAAAATAATAAAAATAAAATAAATCAAATAGCCCAGGCTAGCTCTCCTCCCCCACGCCAGAAACCTTCGCTCTCCAGCATGTGGAGGATTCGCCGGGGTCTCCAGCATTTGGTAACACAGCGCATGGACTACAGCAACTAGGGTTCTCCATGTGGGAGATGAAGTGGGGGGGAACACTTCCTGTCCTGCTCCATCCAGACACTGGTTACCTGGCAACCGAAAAGGCCTGCACAGGCCTGTCCTTGGCCAGCAGCGTCAAGCAGAGCCCCGGCCTCAGGAGCAGCAGCTGAACCCGCATGGTGAAAGGAGCTGTAGACTGGAAGAGGCAGCGGAATGACTCTCTCCACAAACCACGCTGCCCAGACCATGGAAACTGCCACCATGTTGGACCCATTATCGGCTCCACAATGCCCAGTGTGGGTGGCAGAGGGAAGGGGTGTGGCTAGTGCAGCACAGGAGGGGCTGCGGGAATGAGCACCAGGGACGCCGTCAGTCCGCCCGCCTGCTGCCAACTCAGGGCCCCTCCACCAAAGACGAGGAGGGAGAGGGATGGGCAGTGAGGAGGCAGGGCTAATCTGGTGGGGACGTCGCCCTCAAATGCTCCCCGTGGCTATGGGCCTGTATGAGAGCAAATGGTACCCCCACACACACACATGGACATAATCGGGCAGGACGTTTTCACTTAAAAGCCTGTAAATAAATGGTGGGGTGCCACTGAACACTTTTTGTGCAGTGCTGTGCGATTTGCACAGAATGTGTAGGTGGATTGTGTTATGTATTCAAAGCTACTTGAATGCATGTGAATGGCTTATGTGAAACATCTCATAAGAACGCAATGTTAAGCTTCGCCCTGGGCTAGGATCCAAATGTAACCAATCGGAGTACTAGCCCAGGAAGTGTCATCCAATCACTTCACAGAGCGGGAACGCTCGTGATTGGTCTTTATGTCTTCAACCTTATTGGTTGGTTATGTGTACAGTGGGCGTGGCTACATTAGCCGGGAATGTTTAAAAGCAGAAAAGCTGCAATGTTAATTTGGATGGGTTCTGGCTATCTGATGTTGTACCGTGTTGGAGTTTTGTGCGTTCTGAAGAATAAAGCCGTGTTCTTGCAGAATCACTCTCCGACTGCTTTGTTAAGTGAGTGACTTAACAGATTGTACCTCATGGGACAGCTCCATGGGTGCCCACAAGCCTTAATGGCACGCATGACGTACCACCTGAGAGGACCAATTTACTATATTTTAAGGTCACCTCTGAGCTGAATGCTACCAGTTCCTCTGCAGATGGAGCCACCTTTAAACAGATTTTGCTTTCCCTGAGAGACAAGTAAGCGAAACTTTGGCATTTCCCAAACAGGAACACAAGCGCTCCGCATAGTACATTATTTGTGTAGTTACTCTTTTTTTAAAATCTAAAACAAAGTTGGCATCTTTAGAATATATTTACTAGCCTTTAAAAGAAGCAACACTTCGCTTTTATTAAAGCCACAGTTCATCAGATGCTCTTTTCAGATTAGGAAAAACCCAATGGGAGGCTGAGAGCAACCGCCAGAAAGTATAACATTCTCCTTAATCTATTGTATTTATTGAAAATGTAGCTTGTCAGAGTCAGGCAATAACATGTGCTAAGCGGTATGTCTAAGACAACTGTGTTTTTCTAGTGCATGAAGGGGGTCTTTAATGGGGGGATCTGTCCTGCAAAAAGTCATCACTAAAGAAAGCACTTCTGGAACTATAGAATTATACCATGAAAATGTGCACATATATATTTACCTCACTAGTACCTGCCAGATACTGGGTTTACACTAATTCTGAATGAGGCTTTTAGGCTGTCTGTAATAGGAGCTGCAGTGGCTCAAGTGGTTAAGACGCTGAACTGCAGGCTGTGGAAGGTCGGTAGTTCAGCAGTTCGAGACCCGGGTTGCCGCATGACGGAGTGAGCTCCCGTCTCTAGTTCCAGCTCCTGCCAACCTAGCAGTTCGAAAGCAAGAAATTGCAAGTAGATAAATAGGTACCACTTCGGTGGGAAGGTAACAGCGTTCCGTGCGCCTTGGTGTTTAGTCATGCTGGCCACATGACCACGGAAACATCTTCGGACAGCGCTGGCTCTTCGGCTTTGAAACGGAGATGAGCACCGCAACCCTAGCGTCGGACTCGACTGGCTTTCGAGCAAGGGAAACCTTTACCTTTACTAAAGGAGCTAATGTGTTCAACTAAGCTTTCATTGAGCGAACCCTCTAA
>NW_015201026.1:0-2627 GCF_001447785.1 Gekko japonicus | reverse complement strand
AGGGAACCTTTACCTTTACCTATGCTAGATTAATTTGTTCTGCAGCAGCCTCTCCTGTGTTGAGTTAAAAGCCAAGATAACGTTGGCTCTTCCTACCATCAAGACGTGCCATTTATTTCTCACATTTTTATCCCACCCTTCCTCCAAGGAGCCCAGGGCAGCATACATGGGTCTCTCTTCTCCATTTTATCCTGAGGTTTGGCTGACAAAGAGAGGATGAGTTTTCCAAGTTCACCCAGTAAACTTAATGGCAGAGTGAGGACTTGAACCCGGGCCTCCCAGTCCCTAGTCCAACACTACACAACACTGGTTCAAACTATGCCATACTTCTAGAAAGGCTATGATAGCAAAAGATCCCAAATAACCTCATCACCAACATCAGGTCAAATGGCCAGCGGTCTTCACGCTTCCTAGAGCTGGGACCCACATTTAACCTCACGATGTGCAGCTTGGGACCTACTGATGTGTAACCCACATGACCCACAGTCATGCATCAGGAAGAGGGAGAGCTAGAGTTATAACCTCACCAGTGTCAAGTCCAGGATCATGGGCAACAGAGCAAGAGAGCAGAGTTCCCAACACTGCCTAGTCTAATGCCATGAGATTTGGAGGGGGGATGCGTGGGGAGGATGGAGTTTGGGGAGGATGTGATGTCACTTCCGAGTGACACTCTAAGAATTTCCACTAATCTCTGTGGTAAAGACCATTAGAAATGAGGGGAAATTCCTACAGCACTACTATGGACGTTTTCCCCCTCCCTCACTGTCCTCAGTTTCTTGAGGGTAACAGACTGGGGTTGGGGAATTCCCCACTGGTCCCAGGCAACTGAGAAGCCAGGGGCAGGAAACACAAGCTATGCACCTGGAAGTGTTTCATAGTGAGGAATAAGCCAAGGGTCAAAACTCTGGAGGAATCTTCTCCACTGCAGAATGACCTTACCTCACTGCCCTTTTGTTCCTCTTAGCATGCATGCAAAAGAGAGGCAGGAGGTATCTAGGGCGTGATGGGGCTGTTCAGGTGTGGGGCCATCACTGCCCACGCTTCCACCATATTACCACCTTGTGAGCATGGTGCTTATGTGAGGAAGCAGTATTCACACACACGTTCACTCCCCTAGATAAGGGGTGCTGCTTTCCAGATGTTGCTGATCATGGGGAGGAAGCACGATCACTGCCTCTGCACAGAGGCTCCATGCTTATGAGCTGGGAATCACTTGGCCATTGGGGATGGGCCTGTGCCTGCTTTCCCTCTCCGTGCATTCAGTCGGTTAGGAGCCAGTTTGATGTAGTGGTTAAGTGCACGGACTCTAATCCGGGAGAACCGGGTTTGATTCCCCACTCCTCCACTTGCAGCTGCTGGATGACCTTGGGCAAGCCATAGTTCTGTGAAATAGCTCACTCAGCCTCACCTACCTCACAGAGGGTCTGCTGTGGGGAGGGGAAGGGAAAGCAGTTTGTAAGCCACTTTGAGACTCCATGTAAAGGGTAGGGTATAAATCCAATCACCGCTGCCGCCTCCTCCTCCTCCTCTTCTTCTTCTACGCAAGGAGGGGTTATGTGCAGACTGAGGGCTAGATTGCATTTACTGCAACTTGTGCATTCACTGCAACGTGAAAAAAGCATGAGTGAAGAATCAAGAGATGGCATTTTCTAAAGTCTTTGGCGTTCAAAATAAAAGTTCAGCATTGATGGCCAGGAATGGATTAGAGAAATAGTGTTTCTCCAGGAATGTTCAGCATTGATGGCCAGGAATGGATTAGAGAAATAGTGTTTCTCCAGGAATGCTGTGTACCTAACCTGTCTAGGGTGCAGAACAGTGTCTTTTCTGTGCCTGCCCCTCAAACAAACAGTTATATGGGCATCTGAGTTCTGACTATGTGGCATGGTTTTAGGTTAACAGGCAGGTACTTTAAATTTTAGGAATTTGTATTAGGTCTGTTTCATGGCTTGGATCTAGACATTTCTGGATTTCCACCCAAACAGCATGATATTCCTGCCTGCCTGCCCAGTCCTATGGCAGATGAAAACGCCTCCCAGCTAAGCTACACAGATAAAGCAAACTCAAACAGCATCAAAGATCACCATAAACAGAAGAACGTGGCTAATTTGCATTACCTGCTTGCATGGTGACAGGATTAAATTTTTCTTGGCATTATGATTGCATGTTGTACTTAATCTGGGATACTCTTACACTGGTTTTGTGAATACAAAAAGTGAGCCATCTAGCAGGGCCTCTTCAAATTATTGCTGGAATAACAGCAATGCGGACCTCTTACCACGCTTTGAGGGGTGAGCAGACGTTCTCATCACATTGCCAGGCTTGTCTGCTCATTTGGTAACCTGCATTCAAGATGCTTTCTTCCTTTCCTTGGCACAGGTGACGGGAGGAGAGACATGGCTCAGGTGACACAGCACATACTTTGCATATAGAAGTTCCCAAGTTCAGTCCCGGGCATCTGCTGGTCAAGGTAGGAAGCACTGAAAGAGACCTTTCTTCTCATGAGGATCACAGCTAGTCAGAGTAGACCACACTGCGGAGGAATCAAAGGTACCACTCAGTCTAAGGAAGCTTTATCTGTTCTCAGATCCCATGCGCTCGTCTGAGGCTCTGGTCACACGGACCTCTTA
>NW_015201025.1:0-2527 GCF_001447785.1 Gekko japonicus | reverse complement strand
ATCCAGCCTTGCATTGGGACAGGATTCATGCGCACCTGTGGCTCCAGGTAGTATCCGCGCCAAAAGCAGGGGCGCACGAACATTCGGATAGTGGGCACGTGGTACATCGTGCACAAGCACAGTACCCCGCCCGCACCCTGGGAGGGGCCACAGCTAGGGGGGCCACGGCCCAGAGGCGGCAGCTGTGTTGGGAGTTTTCCTCCCACGGGACTTGCAGCAGAAAGGCCTGCTCCTTTCGTCATGAATGCCCCTTATGCGGGGGCCCTCATCCGGTTACCGGATGCCCCAGGTCAAAGGGACGTGCGGGAGCAAGGGGAGGCAAGCGCACCGGAGGACCAGGAGATGCCAGGGCGGGCTTGGACAAAGGGGCCCAGCCCAATTAGATTGGATGTGTTAGAGGAACTCTTGCGGCACTACCCCAACGTACGAGATGGTAAATACTTGTTAGATGGTTTTTCATTTGGTTTCAGGATACCTTGTCAAGGCAGTAGGTCCCAGTTTTGGTCGCCCAATTTGAAGTCGATACACGGAATGGAGCACATAGTGAGACAAAAAATTGAGAAAGAATGCGCAGCGGGAAGGGTCCTCGGCCCCTTCTCTTCCCCTCCTGTGCCTAACCTGCGGGTGTCTCCTTTGGGCGTGGTACCAAAGAAGACCCCCGGTGAGTACCGCCTCATTCATCATCTGTCGTACCCTAGGGGCGAGTCGGTGAATGACGCGATACCCAGCGAACTATGTTCAGTGAAGTATACGTCCTTCGACCAAGCGATGAGAATAGTGCGGGCCTGCGGTAAGGGAGCCTTGTTAGCGAAGTGCGACATTAAGTCGGCCTTGAGGCTGCTGCCAGTCCACCCCGAGGATTTCAATCTCCTGGGTTTCGCATTCGATGGGAGTTACTACATGGACAGGGCACTCCCCATGGGATGTTCAGTGTCTTGCGCGGCATTTGAGAGGTTTAGTTCCTTCCTGGAATGGGCACTGCGGGCCAGGACGGGCTTAAACTCCACGGCTCACTATTTGGATGATTTTTTGTTTGTTGGTCATCGGGGGACTCGACACTGCGAGTTTTTGCTGGGCGGCTTCATGGGGTTGGCGGCCGAGCTGGGCGTCCCCCTCGCAGAAGAAAAGACCGAGGGCCCAATGCCTGTGTTGACATTTTTGGGCATAGAAATAGACACGGTACAGCAATGCTCTAGGCTCCCATCGGATAAGCTGCAACGCCTGCAGGGCATGGTCGAGCAATTTATAGGCCTCAGAAAAGTAACCCTTTCGGAGCTGCAGCAGTTCGTAGGTCACCTCAACTTCGCCTGCAGGGTGGTGGCCCCGGGCCGAGCTTTTGTTCGGCGGCTCTGCGACGCCCAGGACCCGAGTGACCGAAGGCATGCGGCAGGACATGTCGCTGTGGAAGGAATTTTTAAGCTCGTTCAACGGGGTCTCGTTCTGGAGGGAGGACTTGAGGTTGGAGGCTGAGATGCAGGTGGCATCGGATGCGGCAGGCTCGTCAGGCTTTGGGGTGTACTTCAGGGGACATTGGTGTGCGGAAGAGTGGCCGCGCGATTGGTGCCAGGCGGGCTGGGTCAAGGACCTGACCTTTTTGGAGTTTTTCCCGATCGTGGCGGCAGTAGGGCTCTGGACAGCGGAGTTTGCCGGTCGCACAGTCCACTTTTGGTGTGACAACCAGGCCACTGTCCATGTCATAAACACATCAACTTCCAAGTCAGCGAGGGTTATGGCGCTAGTTAGGGCCTTCACGCTGCTGTGCTTGAAGAATAACATACTGTTTCGCGCGAGGCACGTGCCCGGTGTGAGTAACGGGGTCGCTGACGCTCTCTCTCGGAAACAGATGGGGAATTCCGTCAGCTGGCCCCGGAAGCGGACGAACTCCCGGTAAGGATGACTCCCAGTTTTTGGTGGGTTGGAGGCTTGAAGCCGAACGGGCGATAGGGTTGGCCCTCGCGCCTTCAACGCGAAGGTCATATAGGAAGGCAGGTCAGCAATTTGTCACCTTCAGGCAAGAGGTTGGACTCCGGCAGGATTGGCCCATTCCAGTCACTCACTTGCTCAAATTTTGTGTCTATTTGAAGAGGAAGGGCATGTCAGTCCGCTCTATAAGGGGTAAGCTGGCTGCTCTTGCCTTCGCGGCCAAGGCAGCCGGGCACGAGGACAGGACGGGCGACTTCCGGGTAAGGAAGATATTGGATGGGTGGTCCCGGGAGGAGGGGCAGCCGCGGGACGACAGGGAGCCGCTGACCCCGGCAGTGCTGAAGGGGCTGCAAGCGTTATGGCCTAGCCTGTGTACCAATGGATATGAGGTGGCCCTTTTTCATGCAGCAGCCTTGCTGGCATTTTTTGGGGCGCTGCGGGTTAGCGAGCTTGTCCCTGCCTCACGGAACGACACCTCGAATAGAGCGATTCGCCTAGGGGATGTCAGGGTGACAGAGCAGGGCGTGGCCATTACCATTCGGAGGTCGAAGACGGATCAGAGGGGTAAGGGCGCTGTGATAGAGCTGGGTCGTTGCGCTGACGA
>NW_015201024.1:0-2541 GCF_001447785.1 Gekko japonicus | reverse complement strand
AATCTTCCTTATCAAATATTTTGACTTATGTCCTCAGCTGAGCTGCAGAGTTGTAATGGAAAGTGTCACCAAAGGAAACCTCGCCCAAGCCAATAGAAGTGAGGGGTTCCCTGGCTCCTCTCCCCAGATACATCTATGGACTCTTTATGACCCACACATGCCTTCCACCCCACTACAGAAGACAAATCATGAGGTTGGGTCCCACCAGCTTTTTCATGCATTCTTCTGCCTCCTTCATCTTTTCATGACTTTGCTTGTGGAAAACCTTTGGCAATTATGTGAGAGTAACTCACAGTGAACTCCCCAATTTTCACTCTGAAAAAATAATAATAAGGGCGATGCTCAGTACAAAGCAAATGTGTCCTATGGTCATGGGTTCTACTGGAGTGGAGCATATTCCTTATGGGGAGAAGAAGCTCTAGCATAGGTCATGACCACAGGATGTATTTGCATGGGAGGAGGACCATTGTTCTGCTGTGGGGGATTTAAAGCAGGAGAGAGGGTTGTGATATTTGTCGTGATATTTGTGCTTTAGAAAGCCCTTTGGGGAACTCAGAATGGGTGGGACTCTGTTTTACCTGGCTCTTTTCTGTTACTACTCAGGTAAGGGGAATTTGTACACTCCTGTAGACCTAGTCTAAAGCGACTTGTACCACTTAGGAAAATAGGGGGTGATATTTGAAAGAAGGGAAGACGAAAGTCCCAGGGATGGATCCCATCAGTTCTTCCATTCAATGTGACCTTTGCCCACTGTTCTGCATCCCCCATCCTGCATGGCTTTTGTCCATGCAGGTCCCATGATCGCCGGCATAGCCTTCCTCCTCCTTTCATCTGTGGGAAAGCAGCTTCAGTTGTTCGCTTTTTTCTTTTTGTACAGGTGTCAGTTCACAGGCATCTTTGACTCAGCCTCCTTTCCAGTCTGCGTCCCCAGGACAAACGGATGAACTCTCCTGCACAGCCCATGGTAGTGTAGGCAGCACTCACTGGCTTCAGCAAAGACCTGGATGGGGCCCTCGCTTTGTGCTCACAGGTGCCAGCACTCGGGGAGAAGGGATCCCGGACCGGTTCACTGGTTCTAAGTCTGGGAACGTTCACTCTTTAGTCATTGCTAACCTCCAGGCTGAAGATGAGGCTGATTATTACTGTGTTGCTTGGGACAACAGTGGTAGCCAGTTCCACAGTGGTGAACTCTGATGGGGAACTGAGACAAAAAGCTTCCCTCTTCCTCCCCAGTGTGGACAATACAGAAGAATAAGAGAATTTCATTTGATCTGTGCCTGAAGATTAGTTGAACCATATTTACTCTTATGGGTTGGTTCTAACCAGCGATTCAGCTGATAAACAGGGGTGTGTGTCTGTCTTTCTATTACTGCATGGCGGCCCGAATCATAAATGTAAAAATGTAAATGTAAGTATAAAAAAAAGGGTGTGTGCATGCATGTACTGAATCTGCAATACAAATATGTTTTCAGATTCAGAGAAAATGGTTGATCATGCATATCTAAATAATAATATGTAGTGTACTCTACTGGTACATGGGGTAAAAGTGCCAGACGTGCATCTCAAAAAAAGGGCAATTGTGTGTAAGCTTGCTATCAATAATTGAGGGTTTATGTATGCCAGACAGAGTACATCAGTTGCCATGAGGTGTCACTATTACCTCGCAACTATATTTTTTTAATTTAAGAAAAGTTAGCATTTGCTTCTGTGAGTTCTGAGTCTGATCTAGCATGTAGAGAGGCAGGCATAGAAAAGAACAATGAAAAGACTTCTGGTGTGCCTCAGAGCAGGTGAGAAATGGGGTGGAGGACAAGACTGTGGTGGGGTGGGGGAGCTGGCAGAAGAAGCCATGGGTGCCATCTTCCAAGCCAGCAGCACATTTGAAAGCATGGTTGGAACATTTGGGCTTCTGCCTAGTAACAGCTAGTGGATGCTGGACTTCGGTCTATGTTTAATCTTTTAAGGTTTAATCTGGTCACCTATAGGTTGGACTACTGTAACTCGCCCTATCCAGGGTTACCCTTGAGACTGACCTGGAATTTACAATTGGTCCAGAATGCAGCGGTGAGGGTCCTTACAGGTACCCCATCGACTGGTGCTTTGCTAGCTGCACTGGCTCCAGGTTGAATACTGGACCTGGTTCAAGGTATTGGTATTAACCTTCAAGGCCCTAAACAGCCTGGGATGAATGTATCTATGGGACCGCCTCTCCTGGTATGCCCCCCCCCCAAGAATGTCACACTCAGGAGAGAAGACCTTTCTAGTGATCCTTGGCCTGAAAAGCCTCCGGCTGCCCTCAACCAGAGCCAGGGCTTTTTTGATCCTGGGGCCGACCTGGTGGAACGCTATGCCAAATGAGATCCATGCTCTGTGGGACCTAATGCAGTTCCGCAGGGCCTGCAAGACAGAGATGTCCTGCCAGGCCTATGTTTGAGGACAGCAAGGTCTTTTAAATTGTTTAAATGGATTGTAATGTTGTGTAACTGGCGATGTTTCCCCCTGCTCCGAGCCCTGTTGCACAGGGGAGAGTGGGTTACGAGT
>NW_015201023.1:0-2497 GCF_001447785.1 Gekko japonicus | reverse complement strand
GACCCCTGGATACAACAGTCCTTTCTCCTCTTTTCTTGACCATTTCCAGTGAGCTGTGTCATCACAATAACAGGGGCTGATCTTGTGTGTGTGTGTGTTAAATGCTGTCAAGTCACTTCCAACTTATGGTGACACAATTAATGATCTCCAAAACATCCTGCTATGAACAACTATGTTCAGATCTTGCAAAGTGAGGGTTGCGGCTTCCTTGATCGAGTCAATCCATCCCGTGTTGGGTCTTCCTTTTTTTCCTGCTCCATTACTGTCTTTTCAAGTGACCCTTCTCATAAGAGAGAGCTAGTTTGGTGGGGAGAGCCAGTTTGATATAGTGGTTAAGAGCACAGACTCTAATCTGGGAGAAACGGGTGTGATTCCCCACTCCTCCACATGCAGCCAGCTGGGTGGCCGTGGGTCAGTCACAAGTTCTCTCAGAGCTGTTCTCTCAAGAGCAGTCCTCGAAAGAACTGTCTCAGCCCCACCTACTTCACAAGGTGTCTGTTGTGGGGAAGGGAAAGAAGGTTGTAAGCCACTCCAGGACTCCGAGTGAAGTATAAATCCAATCTTCTTCTTCATGTGACCAAAGTATGATAGCCTCAATTTAGTCGTTTTAGCTTCGAGGGAGAGTTCAGGCTTGTTTTGGACTAGAGACCACTCATTTGTTTTTGGGCCGTCCACAGTATCTGCAAAACTCTCATCCAACACACCACACTTCTTCCCTTTTTATTAATTATTACATTCCCTGATTTCTGTTTTTTTCCCATTTGTTTCAACGGGAAGCACATTTCAGAGGGAAACTCATATGGTCAGACTGTTACTTTTTTTTGTTCTCCTTTTAACTGTCATGAAATCCTGCCAAATTCCAGGGAGTTTGGAGAAACCATCCCTCTTTTATTAGCAATTTTAAGCAAAACACATATTTGGCTGTAAAAGCTCTGTTATTCGTTTGAATGGAATAAAATTCCTGAGGAATTGGGCCACGTGCTTGAGGAACTGTGCATGCCAAGTCCCAAGAAGGCAGGAGAAAGTTTTATAGGCAATAGTCCCCCCCCCATTTGCACAGCTGGAGGGGACAACTGTTTGATGTCCAAATGCAATCATAGTATCCTAGACTGGTTATAGACAATTCTTTGGCACCAGATGAATAATGGAGAGAATTACACGGTGGGTGCAATGGCTGGTGTCTGCCCACCCATGAAAGAGAGGTGATACTAAGAATGGCATCAGTTATACAGTGAACGTGTTTGACAGTCGAACTTACCATTCTCAGTTGTGTTTATCAGAGACAGGCTGACCACAGGGTCTGTTCAGTTTGGTACAGAACCACTCATGTGCCAGATGAACAGATTTGCACTGGGGTTTTGCAAAACTGTGCATGCAAGGAAACGCTACTGAATCAAACAGATTGGCCACCATTAAAGCTGCTAAGGACTATTTAGACACAAAATAAATGGTAGGTTTGGGCTTCAAAAAAGAACAACCAACATGGCATTTATTTACAACTAACTTCTATTATTTGCAACTCATTTGTTTAAATGATTGCATGCCATGGCAGAACAGGCCTGTTTTGGCCTGTAGGCCCTTTTCCACCCTGCCGTCCAAGGTTTTCACAACACCTGGAGTGGCTTTTCTCTGTCTGGTAACCTCCATCACCACTTGACCTTTGTAGGAATTGCCTGCTGGGAGGATCAGGACTCCCAGCTTCCCTTCCAAGTTCTGAGGCCTTGCCTCTGTGTCTCCCACTGCCCAGCATCTGGTCACCATGGGAACAGTTTAGTGTCTTGTGTACCCCTGAAGGAATAGCCACTTGCCAGCTGCCTGTCTTCCCCCTGGTGCACTGTTTAAAATAGCATGTCCAGGACAGTGGAGTTCTATGTGGTACAGAGAACCACTACCAACATCAAAAGTTATAAAGTATTTATAAAAAAGAAAATGTTCACAAGCATACTTTTAGCACAGCACCAGACTGAGTGAGGGATTCAAAAGAAATGAGTAAAACACAATTTCTCTATTCTTTTCTCTATACATGCCCTTTTCAGATGTTAAGATATAGGACAGGCTCTTTTAGCTTAGGAAGTTACCAATCTTTTTTTTTTGAAAAAGCTTTATTCGCTCCCCTAAAAAGGGGAGATATTTCGCTAAGTTAGAAATAAGGAAGGGTATAAAGAGGGACAAAGAAAAGAGTGAGTGGTATTAATAATATGTTAGTCTGTTAAACTTTTTATAGTCCAATCAGAGAATCCAATGGAAGTTACCAATCTTGACAGAGTTACCATTACCTTAAAGCATTCTTCAGCTGTCTAGGCCACCACCAGGTCAATGGCTGTCTCCTCGAGACCTTAGTCAAGAGTTATGTCTGCTCTGATGGACTCAGCACAAAAGAGATGTAACTTCTTGCTCCCCTGAGTTTTATCACCTCTCTTTCCCCCACCCATTGACCAAGTCAAGCTGGGACAGAGAAGTGTTTCCCAAAGTTTCCAGAAATTTCCTTCCTAAAGTC
>NW_015201022.1:0-2700 GCF_001447785.1 Gekko japonicus | reverse complement strand
TTGGCCTCCGCTGAAGGAAAGGGGGCCCCGGGGCCGCTCTGATTCCACAGGCTGGCCTCGTCGGAAGGCGATGCTCCACCCGCTGTGGGAGCAGCCGGGCCTATTGTCATGTCGGCCGGCAGGCAGGATCTCTTGTCCACTGCCAAGCGGAAGCCCCAGGTGCAGTTGCAGAGGAACGCGCCTTGGGTGCCGAGGCAGGTGGCGGCATCTTCTACGCACTGTTGCTTGCTCGGGCTCCAGTAGCCACTGGGACAGGAGCAGGGCCCGCGTTCCACGCCTTCCCAGCGGTAACCCTCGGGCGAGACCCGGCAAGTGAGTCGCACTTCTCGCGTGGTGGGGCATCGCAGGGTGAGCACCGTGCCCGGCGGGCTGGATTCCAGGTCGGCGCTTTGCAGGCGGGAAGGGAGCGTGTAGCGCAGGATCCGCGCGCCGGGCAGATGCAACGCGGGGCATGTGCCCTTGTAGCTGTACTTGCAGATGTAGCCCAGGCTCAACTTGGTGCACGAGCGCTCCTTCAGGCCCCATGGCGGTGAGCGGGGCTCCCCCGCCGGCATCCCCTGCAGGCCGGCGCATTTCTCCGTGGTGCATGACATGCTTGGCTCCTTCGCCCAGGACGGGGTCACGAGGGTGTCATTCGTCCCTGTCTCGTGAAGCTCGGCGGGGGCCCAGGAGAAACCCCGGAGCGGCAGCTCTGGATAGGTGCACTGCTGGGGCTTCCGCGCCAGTCCCAGCCAAAACACAGATGAGACGGGCCTGCTGACTGCCCGTCTCAGGAGCGCGAAGATGGCCTGGATTTCAGCCTCTCCGCTGGCCGTGCTCAACGCTCCCCCGTATGTGGAGCAGGCCTCCTTGGCCCCGCTGAAGTTCCGGCTGTCCAGGTGGACGCTGTAGCAGGCCCCGGACCCGTGGCACCAAACGTGGTCGCTTTGGCTGGGCTCTCCGGACAGCCCTGGCGTGGGGAAGGACTGCAGGAGGGCGAGAGATGCGAAAAGGAGCCCTCTCATCTTGCCTCCCAGGTCCACAGTGGGCAGTCACAGGGCAGCTCAGAACGAAGGAGCCGCTTATCTCCAGGCAACTCCTTTTCCTCCAGAGTTCACATCACCACTGTATCTTTGCGGCCACAGCCTTCCCTTGGAAGCCGCGGAAGGAAATGGGCCAGGGGCGAGGCTTGACCTAAACATCCTTGATTTGTGTAAAAGCCCGGAATCTTTGCTTTCCTTCTCTTTCCAGGAAATGAGCGGAGAAATACCCACATATGTTGTTCAGTCGCACAGTCGAGTCTGACTCTTCGCGACCCCATGGACCAGATCACGCCAGGCCCTCCTGTCTTCCGTCGTGCTCCGGAGTTTGCTCAACTTCATGTTCGTTGCCTCGATGACACTGTCGGACCATCTCATCCTTTGCCGTCCCTGTCTTCTTTGACCTTCAGTCTTTCCCAGCATCAGGGTCTTCTTCAGCGAGGGCTCCCTTCTCATTGGGTGGCTAAAGGATTCAGCATCAGTCTCTGGCCTTCCAGGGAACAGTCAGGGTTGGTTTCTTTTAGGATTGACTGATTTGATCTTCTTGCAGTCCAAAGAGTTTTCTCCAGCACCATAATTCAAAAGAATCTATTCTTTGTCGCTCGGCCTTCCTTATAGTCCAAATCTCGCAGCCATACAGTAGTACTGGACTTTGACCATATGGACTCATGTGAGAAAGGACCCTTTGAATGCTGTTATTTTCATTTATGTTCATATTTTGTTTATGGTGTAATTATTATAAATAATAAAAATGGGGGGCGGAATAATAATTTCACGGCTGCAGTCACCGTCTGCAGTGATCTTGGATCCCAGGAACATGAAGTCTGTCGCTGCTTCCATGACTCTTTCTATTTGCCAAGGAGTGATGGGGCCGGATGCTATGATCTTCATTTCTTTGATGCTGAATTTCAAGCCAACCTTTGCACTCCCCTCTTTTACCCTCAGCAAGAGGGTAAATCCTGTTGTAGACTTGGTGATTGTTTCAGTGTCAAGGTTTCTGCTTTGCCACATTTAGCCAATTGCCCCGATTTGCACCACATTCACTTGTGTGTGTGTGTGTGTGAAGGAGAATTCTAATAGTTCAAGCAACTTTCCTTTTTCACATTCCTTTCTTTCCTATTGAAAATACAAGCAGGTACTGGTGTTATGTACGCGAGCCGCCACAAGGGGCCCGCAGGAAAGAGAGTTTTATTTGGGGGAGCCACTACAAGGAGCCCGCAGGAAAGAGAGGAGCTTGGCTCCACAGAACAATAGGGACCCCGCGGATCCTAGTCCCCCCCCCGCCGACCAATAGGCTCATTGGCGGGAAATTCAAACCCTCCAATGGGAGTGGGGGGCGCGGGGCTGGGTGTGTATATAGTTGGCCTTGCAGGGCCGTTGTTATCTTTATGTTAAGTACGAATAAACGTGTGCAACCGCATGTCGTCGTCCGAGTCTTCCATGCTGCGAACCCAGTACTTTTCAACTGTATTTGGAAAAAGTGCTTTTGGAGAGTCGCTGTACCACAGTGACGTGTACAAGTGGGTGTGAGCCTCCTTTCTCCTTTCTCATCTCTGAAAGTTAAAACTGTGCAGAGTCGTGCCATTTCTGTGTGATGGGAAGAAGAAGGCAATTGCATTCCCTCTTGCCTTGTCTAGCATGTCGTTTTCTGAACCTGGAAGTTACAGAACAGGAACAACGG
>NW_015201021.1:0-2737 GCF_001447785.1 Gekko japonicus | reverse complement strand
CACTACGTAATGGTTTTGTCCACTATATTGGGATCTTAGGACTAGTTTTTTTTAACCTCATAAGAACATAAGAGACGCCAGTGTTGGATCAGGCCAAAGGGCCATCCAGTACAACACTCTGTCACACAGTGGCCAAAAATACCAGGTGCCCTCAGGAGGTCCAGCAGTGGGACCAGGACACTAGAAGCCCTCCCACTGTTGACCCCCCAAGCATCAAGAAGACAGAGCATCCCTTGCCCCAGAGTCCCTATCTATACCTTGTGGCTAAGAGCCACTGATGGACCTCTGCTCCAGATGCTTATCTAATTCCCTCTTGAAGCCATCCATGCTTGTAGCCGCCACCACTTCCTGTGGCCGTGAATTCCATGTGTGAATCACTCTTTGGGTGAAGAAGGACTTCCTCTTATCCGTTCTAACCCAACCGCTCAGCAATTTCATGGAGTGCCCACCAGTTCTTGTATCGTGAGAAAGGGAGAAAAGTACCTCTTTCTCCACCTGCTCTATCCCACGCATAATCTCAAATACTTAATCAACTGCACAATTAGTGATAAGGTAATTTTTCTGTTGTCAGGCGCGAATCCTTTGGTATCTTATAAGGTAGCACTCTTTGCGTTGGCAGCCAAGAAAGGTAGAGGAAAGGTGGTTCTTTGGAACGCGGCTTACTGAGAGCGATGCTTGTAGAGGGGACGTGGCCACCCCAGGCTCAAGCAAGGAGCAGTTGCGTGCTCCGTGTATGACAGGGGAGTGTGATAGCGGCTGGCAAGAACCAGAGGGGGGGGGATGTCCGTGGTCATGGGAGCTTGTCTGCTCTTTGTCTTCTTTCCACTTCCATTGGGGCAGCAGGGATGGGGGGGAGGTTGGGTCGAACCCAGCCTGGGGAAGCTGCCCCCGATGGCCTGTGGCTAAGAGTCCCCTTGGACAGGTGTTCCCTGCGGTCACCTGACGCACTCCCTACCCCAGTGAAGTCGAGGAAAGCCAGAAATTGCTGTTTGCTATGGAGGGAAAGCATGTGGGGGTGTTAAAGGAAAAAGAAAAATGGCGTGCTTCATGAGCACATGATGTTTGTGGGACCCAGGCTGGAGACAACTGTTATACAGTGTTCATGCAAGGAGGACTGTAGTCATTGTAGAATTGCAGGGTGTAGGAAGAAGGTCTTTAAAGCCAGCCCCGTAACTAGGGAACATTTGGGGAGGGGGCCTTGGGGGGGCCACCAGCTAATTAAATCAAAGCACAGTGCAGGTGGTGGGTTGGGGCACTCTGGGGGCAGCCCAGGAGGGAGGGGGCCCAGAAGAAACACTAGGGGGCCACACATTAGCTACGGGCCAGCTTTAGACGCATTTATAGGAAAGCCGAGAGTAATGTAGCTGAGCGAAGTGGAGCTGCACAGGAGAATCAACGGGGCTGTGAGGATTATGGTCTGTATTTGAAGGAAGTGACTTTAAAGAAAAATAGGCCCTGTCTGAAAAGTATCTGGAAAGAAAGCGCTACAAACTGTGTGCCAACGGGATGTCAGGGAAGCTCCAGGTCTGAGCTTTCAAGCCTAGACATCTCTAGAGGATTTTGTTTCTTTTTAATTCCAGATTACCGGGATTCCAGATTGCTAAATACCATTATCTCCTCTCTTGCTATCAGGTTAGAGTCATTCTAATCTGCTTTTAATGACTGGCAGGGATTGATTTGGAAGTGATCTTAAATTACTTAAAATGCTTTCATCACACTTCTCTTTGCGCAAAATGAATTTAAATGTAGAGTGTATTTCTCCCCCCCACACACACACACACTTTGGGGTGCATGTTTTTATAAATTCTGGACCCCGAGCGTCCAAGTTTATTTTTTGATTAATTAACTGCCATGCTTATGGTATAAACATGTTAAGAGTATCCATGAGAGGTTGAAAAAGTGTTGCTTGTTTTCCAATAACGATTAAGGGGATGTTTTCACACAGTTCTGTATTTATTTTTCTCCCCATTTTCTTTAGGGTTCACCTAATCATTTGTTCAGATTAGACACACGCCCAGTGAAACGTTCTTTGGAAAGAATTGTGCAGTTATACTGATATTGTGAACAAATGGATAGAGGAAGTGTTTCAGAGTCATAAGGGTGGGTTGTATGATCTTGTGGATATCCTTTTTAGAGTAATAAGGTATTGGTCTGTCTGCACTGACTTCCAGTTCAGTGTAGTGGTTAGGAGCACGGGCTGTAATCTAGGAGAACTGGGTTTGATTCCCCCTCCTCCACATGCAGCTGCTGGTGTGGCCTTGGGTCAGTCATAAGTTCTCTCAGAGCTGTTCTCTCAAGGGCAGTTCTTGGGAGACCGCTCTCAGCCCCACCTACCTGATAGGGTGTCTGTTATGGGGAAGGAAAGGGAGAGCAGATTGCAAGCTGCTCTGAGATTCCTTCGGGTACTGAAACTATAAATCCAATTTCCTCCTCCTTCCTCCTCCTCCTTCCCCCAGTAAAACTCCTTCCCTTTGCTTGGGAAGAGCAAAATATACAACTTCAGTTAACACCATTTCTGACAGATAAAGATACAAACAGATCAATGGAATTGCGAGGGGGGAAAAGTACTTGTCCATTATAAATTAAGGAACAAATATGGTATAGGTTGAATAGATTTTTTAAAAAACTAACACATTTAGAATTCTGAAGAAGCCAACAGAATACGATTAGGGTGTAATTTCTTGAAGCCAAACTCCATATAAATTCCTTCACACTAAATTGAGAGGGGGAAGAAAGG
>NW_015201020.1:0-2637 GCF_001447785.1 Gekko japonicus | reverse complement strand
TTGTGCAAGATCTTGTGCAACACCTAGTGATTTCCTCCCTGTATACTATGATGCCCAGAAAGGTGTTCAAGGTATTCTATTCCTTGGCTCCATCATCAACCAGAAGGGAGACTGGTACCAAGGAATAAGAAGAATGAGACTGGAAAAGGCAGCCATGAAGGAAATAGAGGAGATTCTTAAGTGCAAGGATATGTTACTGGTGACCAAGATCAAGATGATCCATGCCATGGCATTCCCCATCACAATGCGCGGGTGTGGAAGTTGTTGGGCAACAAAGAAAGTGGACTGGAAGAAAGTCGATTCCTTTGAAACGTGGTGTTGCAGGAGAGTTTTACGGATACTGTGGACCCCCAGAAAGACAAATGATTGGGTTGTAGAGTAAATCGAGCCTGAACTCTTCTAAGAACCTAAATGGCTAAACTGAGGTTATTGTACTTTGGTCACATTATGAGAAGACAGGAGTCACAGGAAAAGACAAGAATGCTAGAAAAAGTTGAAGGCAGCAGGAGAAGAGGAAGACCCAATATGAGATGGATCGACACAATCAATGAGATCACAGCTCTCAGTTTGCAAGACATGAGCAAGGCTACTAACGACAGGACATTTTGGAGGACATTAATTCATGAGGTCACCATAAGGCAGAAGCAACCTGACAGCATTTAACACATACACTGAAGTTTGTTGTACAAGATCTTGACCCTCCAAACAGCTGCCCCCACCCTCTTTCTTTCCTGTATAACCCTTGAGGAGATTTCATTTCCGTTTGCCTGAAGTAGTATGCTTTGCACACAAAAGCTTGCGCTTTGAATAAAACTTGGTTGGTCCTAAAGGTGCCCCTAGACTCAAACTTTGTTCTCCAACCATCAGATTCCCAGTCAAGTCACTCCTCACACACACTTTCTTGGTTGAGAGTTTTATTAGAAGATATGAGATGTTCAGGGATTGATCTCTTTGCCAAAACTGGGGTGCCAGGGCGGGAAAGGTGCATATAGTTACCATCTCACATTCCATTCATATACATCAGCATTACTACACAGACCATGAAAGATATACGGTCCACAACTAGCTAATCAAAGACTTTCCTCCAAGGCCATCTTCCCATGTAAAAGAAGTCTCTTGGGGCTGCATAGAAAATTTATTGAAGCTAGCTCCACTACTCCTACAGACACTCATTCCCCCCCTTAGGAATGTGGTGGCAGGCGAGGATACGCGATAAGAGCATTAAAATAACATAGCCTGGGGGAAAAGGGGGAAAGGTTACAAGGGCTGCAGTCACAAATTAGCCACGCAAGAGAAAGAGGAAGACAGGCGGATTTTCCGGGCGCGATCTCACCGGCACATCTGGGAAGCGTAGCGCTTCCGTGGCACAACCGAGGCTTCCCGCTGAAAACGCGCAGCAAAAAACTAGTACCTCGGAGGTACTAGTTTCCGGAAACCGCGGGGCAAGGGCGGGCGTCTGATCGCGTTTCCAGTGGCATCCGGCGCTCGCCCATGTCCCCTTGCAAAAAAGGTGGTTTTTTCCCCCCAAGTCTCCATGGATGTGCACATGCACCCAACGGAGCATGCGCATTTGTCGTGTACACAAAAAAAGAAAACCAGTTTGCCGCACCGTGCACTTCTTCGTTGCGCACAGGCGTGTCCTGTGATCGGCACCTCTCCTTACCCATGGAACCTCCACGGTACCTCCACAGGACCTCCACAGGAGGTCTGATCGCTTAACGATGCATTAGTTTGCCCCGGGGCAAACAGCCACACTCCCCCCCCACAGTTTCCTGCCCGTGTGACCGGAGCCAACAATAGTCAGGTCAGGAATATAACAGGTTTGGCCATCATTAAGGTGGTAATACAACAGATGCAGTTGGTCAAACTGCCCGAGCCTGACACCAACTCAACTCCACCATAAAAACCACTGAAGTCATAGGAGGCTGGAAGAAGGCGCCAGACTTAGCTGAGCAGTATGGTAGCATACGGGTCATGGATTGCACATGGAATCAATATCTAAACATCTTCTAAAGTGTAGCAAAAGTGGTCTTAACTAACCACGTTACGAAATTTGAAAGTTTGAAAATAACTAACGATGCATTAGTTTGCCCCGGGGCAAACAGCCACACTCCCCCCCCACAGTTTCCTGCCCGTGTGACCGGAGCCAACAATAGTCAGGTCAGGAATATAACAGGTTTGGCCATCATTAAGGTGGTAATACAACAGATGCAGTTGGTCAAACTGCCCGAGCCTGACACCAACTCAACTCCACCATAAAAACCACTGAAGTCATAGGAGGCTGGAAGAAGGCGCCAGACTTAGCTGAGCAGTATGGTAGCATACGGGTCATGGATTGCACATGGAATCAATATCTAAAGATCTTCTAAAGTGTAGCAAAAGTGGTCTTAACTAACCACGTTACGAAATTTGAAAGTTTGAAAATAACAAGAGTCATCAAATGAATTTAGCTTGTTTATTTGTTTTGTTATGAGTTGACTTCTCTCATCCAGTAGTGTTCGTTCCACTAACTAGCCATTAAAAATGAGATGCATTTTGTGCTCTTGTGCAATGCTTAGGCCTCTGTAATCATGATTCATCAGATGAGGCAGCTGGAAGCTTCTTTTAGTGCATGCTTTGAAATTTAATTTCAGTGAT
>NW_015201019.1:0-2922 GCF_001447785.1 Gekko japonicus | reverse complement strand
CTTTTCTAATGTGGATAGTAGGGGTGGCTGGCTGTTCAGGCGCCAAGGAAACTCTGACTGCCCATTGCATACTGCCACTAGGCATGCTGCCTTTTGAGTTTGGCAGTAGCAGCCTGGGAATCAATCACTGAAGGGAAGTGGAGCCCCCCAAGCCTCCCTTCACTCAGCCACAGAAGTTGTGGTGGCATCCGGGGGGAAGGCAATGAGGGCAAGGGATGGAGTATGGGAGGCCTCTGCCCGCCCTGCTGACTGTCCAGTTGGTTTCCACTCCAGCACTTGTCCTTGTCATAGCAAGAGCATCCCAATTTGCCTTCAGCTCTCTCTCCCCTGGGCTGGGTAGAGGCCTTAGCTTATGGACCAGTAGCTGCATTGCTCCCTAGCTCTGAGACCAGCCTGGAACAACCAAGCTCTGCTTCCTGCCTGGGCCCACCTACCTGTCACTGTTCCACTGATCTCCAGGAGGAGTTACTCTAGAGTGCACCCAGTGGCAACAAGAGACAGGTGCTCAGAGGCTCCCGCTAGCCTCCCCTACCTGTACATGCCTAACGGAACTTTCAGGGTTGTGCAGCAGCAATGGTAGAGGCTGCAGGGAGCAAAGGTTGGGCTGGTCAGGGGCAGTGTTGTCCCAGCTGCCTCATGCCTAAGGCTGCCCCAGGCCAGGCAGTCCCTCCTGGAGCTGATGGGCCTAGCTTCTATGAGTCCTCCTTCCAGATCCGAAGGTAGGGGAAACAGGGGCAAACTGGTAGGACAAAATAGCCCCGAAAAGAACTTTCTCCCTTCCCTCAGTACTGTCACTCCTTGGCAAATAGAAGGGGAAGTCATGGAAGTAGTGATAGACTTCACGTTCCTGGGATCCAAGATCACCTCAGACTGTGACAGCAGCCAATAAATTAAAAGACGCCTGCTCCTTGGGAGGAAAGCAATGGCAAACCTAAACAGCATGATAAAAAGTAGAGACATCACCCTGCCAACAAAAGTCCACATGGTCAAAGCAATGGTATTCCCAGTAGTAATGTATGGCTGCAAGAGCTGGACTATAAGGAAGGCCGAGTGCCGAAGAATAGATTCTTTTGAACTATGGTGCTGGAGAGGACTCTTGGACTGCAAGGAGATCAAATCAGTCAATCCTAAAAGAAATCAACCCTGACTGTTCGACTGAACAACAACAAATTGTTGTGGTAGCCAGCAACCCCCACAATGGCCACTGAGATCTCAGTTCTTAATGGTACAGACACTGCTTCTATTATTAATACCACCAGTACATTTTTTTAATTTCACATTTTTCTGCAAATCTCATGTTTGTAGAAAGATCTATCTTGTCTGTTCATGGTTCCAAGCTCTGAATTTAACTATCCTCAAATATGGCCATGTTGACAATTAGATATACTGACAATTAGGAGACACAGGCATTTCACATTCCCCTCCCCCACTGTTTTCTCTTTCCATTCCATGAAAGTACCCATAGCTTCTCCTCTTTTCTTGCTTGCTTCTCCTCACCCACCAGTCACCACTTTATCTGCTCTTCATCTCCAGCTTTCCTTCTTTTCCTCCCCTTTGCAGCCTCTACCTGGGAAAACTGACATAGGCCCCAGTCACACGGGCCGGATATCGCGGGGGGAGGCGTGGCTGTTTGCCCCGCAGCGAAATAATGCGATCAGGCATCCCCTCGCGGTCCCGTCGAGGTCCCGTGGTTAGGGGGGAGGTGCCGATCACATGGCGCGCCAAAGAAGCGGCACGGCACGGCAAACGGGGTTGTTGTTGTTTTTAACCTGAAGTATGCGCATGCCCCGTTGGGTGCTTGTGCGCATCCCTGGAGACTTTGGGGGGGGAACCTTTTCGCAATGGGGCATGAGCGGGCGCCGGATGCCACCAGAAACGCGATCAGATGCCCGCCCTTTCCCCACGGTTTCCGGAAACTAGTACCTCCAAGGTACTAGTTTTTTACTGTGTGTCTTCGGCCAGAAGCCTTGGGTGAGCCACGGGAGCTCTACGCTTCCCAGATGTGGCGGTGAGATCGCGCCCGGAAAATCTGCCTATCTTCCATCCCTCTAGCGTGGCTAATGCTCCGTGTGACCAGGGCTTCAGTTGCATGATGCCAACTCTATTGCATGGCCCCAGCAGCCCAGTTGCATGGAGGGGAACCCACAACGACTTGCAGGGGGGCATGTAATTTCCCCCATATCTTCTTCCTCACACTATTTCTTTCCCCCCCTCCTCCTAGCAGGCCCCATACTCTCACTGTTCCCTGCTTATTTCTTTCCTTACCACCCACTAATCAACCTTTTATATGCCCACCATCTTCAGCTATATTTATTATTTATTTATTTCATTTATATTCCACCTTTCTCCAAAATGGGGACCCAAAGCAGATTACGTCATTCCCCTGTCTTCATTTTATCCTTAGAACTACCCTATGAGTTAGGTTGGGCTGTCAGTTTTGACTATCCCAAGGTTACCCAGCAAGATTCCAAAGCAGAGTGAACCTGGGTCTCCCAGATCCTAGTTTGAAACTCTGATCACAATATAACACTGTCTTTTGGTGAGGTAGCTGCTTTTGAACAGTATCAAGCAGCCAGTCCTGGGTGTGTCATGCAAGTCACATGGTAGCAATTTGTCCTGCTGTTACTGCCAGGCCTGGCCCCAATGAATATAGTCTCAAAGGCCAAAACAGCCCTGGAAAGGGCCCTGCCCCCTTCCCTTCCCTTTTGCTGACAGGGCTGGCAATACTGTTGTGTTTGCCTAGCAACAGCCACTGAATGCATTCATTTCTTAAAGCCACAGGTTCTGTTTCTGTCATTTGGGGAGGGGGTTTAACCCCCCTGCAATGTTCATTTTCAAGATTTTAGAATTTTCTGAATGCCTCGGTTGTTTTCCAGGTGTGTGGAAAGATCTGTCTTTTTTTTGAACACAATTTTATTTTCA
>NW_015201018.1:0-3282 GCF_001447785.1 Gekko japonicus | reverse complement strand
TTCCCTTCTCAAATAGGAATAAATCCTAATTGTTTCCAAAGCAAGTTCCAGTCGTGCTTGAGCAAGTTCCAATATTACTTCACGCGTTCGCTAGCTGTGAAGTTAAATAACTTCCCGCGTATCGCTGATGCTTCCTCAGAAGAAGAACCTGAAACCGAAGAACCGTACAAGCAAATGTGTAAAGAAACGAATGAAACAAACCTCTAAAATTGAAACGTTCAAATTTAACTCTTACCAAAAAACAGAGTCTCTCACAATTCTTCTCTCTTAGCCCTTCTAAAGGTCAAAACATTCGCAGGCGGATAGAAATGTCCCCGTATCAAATTTAAAAGGCTGAAAGACCATTCTTAAAGGGACTCAAACCCAAAACTAAAGGATTGCTCCTTCTGAAATTTACATGAGGAATGTTTCAAACGTGAACAATGAAATGAAGAAGCAGCACTGTCCGAAGATATTTCCGTGGTCATGTGGCCGGCATCACTAAATGCCGAGGCGCACGGAACGCTGTTACCTTCCCATCGAAGTGGTACCTATTTATCTACTTGCATTTTCTTGCTTTCGAACTGCTAGGCTGGTAGGAGCTGGGCCCAGAGACGGGAGCTCACTCCATCCCGCGGCACTTGGGTCTCGAACTGCCGAACTACCAACCTCCCAGTCTGCAGCTCAGCGTCTTAACCTCTGAGCCACCATGGGCAAGTTACTCATCCTTAAAGCCCCTCACCTTAAAGAAAGGTGAGAAGATGAAGGGAGAGGAAGAGATCCACGCCCTTCCTTGGCCCAGATTCAATGAAAGCAGTAGCAGACAACCAAGTCTCCTCTCTATGACTCACTGCCACGGCGTTTATTACCTCCCCACTGTATTATTTTAATAACCTGCCGGCAAGAGAGAGCGACTGATCAATTTACCTTGGAGCTTTAATCAATAAATGACAACAACTCTGGGATTTATGAACTACCCACTAATGACATTGTGGTATTTCTGGAGGGTGGCTAGGAAGCTTTGCTTGAAGAGTCGATGACTCCGAAGCTTGGCTGAGGTTCCCAGCGCTTGCGTTGTGGAGGCTTACAACATTGCTCAGTGTCACACCAAGATACTCTGTGCCTGCTAGATGATATACAACCATTGAATGTCCATAAGCAGGGCTATTTTGGGGCAGGAACACACAGGAATGGAGTTTCGGCTGGCTCCCAAGTTGGCCACACCCAGCAGGACTTCCCGTCCACATAGCATCTCAAGGCGCTTGGGTTGCGATCTTTCCAAGAAGACCATACCAAACTGTATTGGGGGAGGGGGAGGCTTTCTAAAACTTCGCATGCCCCTTTTGAGCCATGGCCAGGCTGGAGGTGGAACCTGGGCATTTGGGAGCTCTGCCCCTCTTCTCCGCTGACCTCTGGAATCTGTTCTCTTTCTTCTAGGCGCAAGATTTTTATGTGGAGATGAAATGGGAATTCACTAGCTGGGGTATGTCCACAAGCAAACGGCACAAGTGGGGATGAAATGTTCATTTGGGAACAGGGTTGTGGGCTGCCCCTCCAGAGGACCCCCTCAAGTAGGATGGGGCCCTTTAACTATTTCTAAGGAAAGAGGCCTTAAAATTGTCATGGATCAATCGGCAAAAATCCTACTCCCATTACCGTGACTGTGAGCTTTAATATTGTTGAAACGCAGGGCTATTTTTGGGCAGGAACGCACAGGAACGGAGTTCCGGCTGGCTCCCAAGTTGGCCACACCCAGCAGGAACTCATTAGCATAACAGGCCACACCCAGCAGTAGAAACTCATTAGGATTGGCTACATTAGGGGTGTGTGGCCTAACATGCAAAGGAGTTCCTGTAACAAAAAAAAGCCCTGGGTTTTTACAACAAACAAGGTAAACAGAAGAAGAAGCAAAAGGTGGGTGTGGCTGGATGACCACACTTCTGGTAACATGGGAATGCAGCCTAATATGCTAATGAGCAGTACAGTCAGGGGTGTGGCCTAATATGCTAATGAGTTTCTGCTGCTGGGTGTGGCCTATTATGCTAATGAGTTCCTGCTGGACTTTTTCTACAAAAAGAGCCCTGTAATAAAGGATATCTTTTCACAGCTACAACTGTCCCATCAGTGTGTATAGTACTTCACGGAAGAGTAAGCCCGGCTCTACCTGAGACCATGGAAAGCCACCGCTAGGCAAAGTAGACAATTCCCCATTTCCCCCCATCAAGTCACAGCTGACTAATGGCAACCCCACATGGTTTTCAAGGCACGAGACATTCAGAGGTGGTCTGCCATTGCCTCCCGGCATTGCAGCTCATCTCTAGACTACAGAGATCAGTTCCCCTGGAGAAAAGGGATGCTTTGGAGGGTGGACTCTATGGCCTTGTACCCCACTGAGGTCTCTGTCCTCCCCAGGCTCCATCTCCAATTCTCCAGGAATTTCCCAACCTGGGTCTAGCAACCCTCTCCACCCCTCACTGGTGGCCGGGGGGGAAGGACCTGGTAAGCCTACCAATGCTATTTTTTAAATAGAGAAGTAGCTCAAGGCTGCGGTGACTCAGTGGTTAAGACGCTGAACTGCAGACTGGACGGTCGGTAGTTCAGCAGTTCGAGACCCGAGTGCCGCATGACGGAGTGAGCTCCCGTCTCTGGTCCCAGCTCCTGCCAACCTAGCAGTTTGAAAGCAAGAAATTGCAAGTAGATAAATAGGTACCACTTCGGTGGGAAGGTAACAGCATTCCGTGCACCTCGGCGTCTAGTCATGCCGGCCACATGATCACGGAAACATCTTCGGACAGCGCTGGCTCTTTGGCTTGGAAACGGAGATGAGCACCACCCCCTAGAGTCGGCTTCGACTGGCTTTTGAGCAAGGGAAACCTTTACCTTTAGCTCAAGGGAGGAGATATTTGAACAGACAAGGGGAAAGATGGGTTGCTTACCCATTTCCTCGCCTGCAGGTTCTACAAATTGCTGCCCAGCTAATTTTAGGCCTAGTGATGTTGAATAAATGAGTCAACATGTGGTTTGTACCATTCAGGGAGAAAAGCTGCAGGGAGTGTAGTGTTGCCAAGTGCCAACCTTCATTTGGCACCTGGAGATCACCTGGAATTGTAGCTCATCTCTTGACTCAAGGCTACGGAGATCAGTTCCCCTGGAGAAAATGGCCACTTTGGTTGGGTGGACTCTATGGCATTGTACCCCACTGAGGTCCCCACTTTATTTTATCATTGATCAAATAATATCATGGCTGCTGAAGGTGTTAATATCTAAGTTCGGGCAACACATGCCAGTTTGGTGTAGTGGTTA
>NW_015201017.1:0-2697 GCF_001447785.1 Gekko japonicus | reverse complement strand
AATTTTAGTTTGCCCAGATACTGTGGTTGTCTCAGTAAGAGAGCCATTTTGGAGTAATGGTTAGGAGCAGTGGACTCTAATCTGGGAGAACCAGGTTTGATTCCCCACTTCTCCATATGCAGCTGCTGGTGTGACCTTGAGTCAGTCATAAGTTCTTTCAGAGCTGTTCTCTCAGGAGCAGTCCTCAGAAGAGCTCTCTCAGCCCCACCTGCCTCACAGGGTGTCTCTTGTGGGGAGGGGCAGGCAAAGGAGATTGTAAGCCTGTCATGATCTGTGCAGGACTGGGAGCAAGGCCTAGTGTGGCCTGGTCTCAGTCGGACTCGATTGGCTTTCGAGCAAGGGAACCTTTACCTTTTACTATATCTTTTAAAGCACCTTGTCTTATTTTCCTTGCCCCAGTACTGTGTTAATAAACCATTTGTTTACTTGTTCTCTGCCTGGTCATCATGCCTATGTTCTTAAGCCAGGTAATAGCCAGGTACTGGGGCTAGCTGAATGGATTTTATGTCCACTGATGGTTCTGCCAAGGCAGTTGAATAGGTTCCCAGATACAGACAAAAGATGAGAGATGGGTCCCTGATTGGCATCAGGAAGGATTGTTAATAATTTAAATGTTTGATTAGTTTATCTCGGTATCCTGAGGGATGGAGCAAGGAAGGACAAGTATTGAGACAAAGAATCCACAATTAGTTGTAGATTTTCCGGGTTGTCTGGCCATGGTCTTGGCACTGTAGTACCTGATGGTTTGCCAACAGCTGTGACTGGCATCCTCGGAGATATAACACAGAAAGATGGAGTACTCTCTGTGTCAATATGAAAGCCTTCGACAACGTAAAGAATTCACACATAGACATGGGACTACACAAAAGGGCTGGGTGATGTACCGGAGATGGGAGAGCTATTCGCCAGGTGGCCTCTGAATAACCTTCAGAAATGCAGATGTTTTACCTGGTGAAACGGCCATTGTTTCATATGCCTATCTTCCAGGGTGGGGGAGAAGACTGAAGGTTTGCTTTGAGGGTTGCCTGGTTGCCAACTGAAAATGGAGACCTTGTTTCCAGAGCCATGGCTTGCTCTGTGTTTCTGAACCAGGAGTGTCTTTTTTGGCCTGAGTTTTGTGGGTCTCTGGATCGGGTTAGAAAGTGGGGTGCTCCTGCCATTGGGGCTACCCGAGAGTAAAGGCAAGGCGGGATATAAATCGAACTAAATAAATAAATACCCCCCCCATCTGTGGGTTGCAACCGGTGGGGTCTCGTTTCTGTTAGGACCCCTCCCATTCTCCCATGTCTGATCTCCGGACTGTTCAGACTTCTGCACATTCCGCTGCGATTCTCCACCCACATCATCGCAGGCATATCGGCGCACTGCCCCATTGATTAAACCACAACGCACACAAAAAGGGACCTCAGTGTGATCATACGGTTGCATCAAGTTCCCATTTCCCACTGCGGTTCAATCAACACACACACATACACTGGTGAGCATTGGTAACCTATAAGGGAAAAGAAAAGAAAAAAAAGTTACCAACACTGGAAACTGTAGCAATTCTGAAACAAGCATGAGAAATTCATTAGGAACTCTTGAGTTAAATCAGAAAGCAAGGGGAACGGAATATAAGTCTGATCAAACCTGTAGAGCCAAGGTGGGATAAAATGGGTGGGATCTACTCATATCTCATCAGAAACAGAAGCCGACGTGGTTCTTTTCCCCTATCAACTAAGTCTGAAGGATTCCCACTTCACACCTCTACCCAACTCACTGCACAACTTTATATCTCCCTCGGAATCCCCAGGCTTGTAACAGTCAAGGATTTGTGATCCTTCTTTCCCCCTTCAAGCTGTCTTCCTTGCCATAGTCGCAACAATTCCGTCCAGAAGCTCGGAGTCGTAATTTGGGAGTCGCTGCTGGCTGACTATCAATAAGACATAAAGATGGTGATTGGTGTGCCCCACCTCGACACCGATTTCCTTTCCTCCGGTTCAGAAACACTATAAAAAGCAATTTTTATTTAGAATACCATATATTTATAAGATGCTAATAAATTCAAGCTCACATTTTTTCCGAACGTAATGACGTGTTCTTGGCTGGTATTGGGGAACTCAGCCCACCCAATGCACAACTGTCCAGGCAAAGGAACAGAACGGTACTCCTGGAGACCAACATTCCACCCCTTGGTTTCCTTGGTGATGGAGAACTGCTCCTTATGGGACGGCTGGGGCATGTAGGCCTGGCCTGCATCTGGAGACTTTCTAGTAGGGCTGGCAACTGGTGGGGAATGTGGAGGACTTACCAGTAGAAATAAGGCCTAGACCAGGGGTGTCAAACACATTTGTTACGAGGGTCAAATCTGATACAGATGTCACTTTGTCGGGAGAGGCCATGAGTGCCACAAAATGTAATGCCAGGTACGGGAGATATCTCCCCTTATAATAAAAGGGATTTGGGGTGGCCACTGGCCTATGGGGTGACAAAAAGAAATGCGCTCTCTCAGCCATTGTCCAGCCGGCTGCCACTCGGGGCAACTGGCGTGCCATTGGCTGGGGGATGGGGGAGGAGGGACGAGGCTAGCTGGCTTGGTGCATGCGCGGCTGGAACAGGCGATGAGTGGCTGTCCCTCGCTTGCCGCTGCTCCGCCGCTACATGTGCCGCTCGCTTGCTCGGGCGACCAGTGGGGAGAGGGGTGAGGCCGGCCGCCTT
>NW_015201016.1:0-2795 GCF_001447785.1 Gekko japonicus | reverse complement strand
TCATTCAGCCCTGTCTCCAGATAGACTTTGACGCATCTCTGAGAGGCACCTACGCAACAATCCAGGAAGGTTTTTGAAGGGAAGGCAGCACAGCATAGCCTGGCCTCATCAGATTTTGTAAGGAGGGGAGAACACATGCAAGGAACGGAATTGGAGGAAGGGAACTTTGGCTCCGTTCACACGGAGGATTTGCCGTGCTAAAGGCATGAATGTCATGCGGATTTCTAGTGCGCGATCACACCACAACATCTGGGAAGCGTAGCGCACCCGTGGCCAACCCATGGTGTCCCGCCGAAGCTGCGCAGTAAAAAACTACCTTGGAAAGTGCACTAGTATCCGGAAAACGCGGGGTAGGGGCAGGCGTCTGATCGCGGGAGCGCTAGTATCCCATGGAATCCAGTGCCCGTCCATGTCCCATCACAAACCAGATATTTTCGTAAGCGTATGAGCAAAAACACATAACTTGAAAGCAGTGCTGCTCCATGGAACTGCGCATGTGCACAAACGCAAAACGCTCGCCACGCCGCTTCTTTGCCACGCTCCAGCATCGCCGTGTGATCGCCAGCTAACAGCCTAAAAGCAAAGCCATGGGGGACCGTGTGATCAGGCTACCGTGCTTTATTTTGCTCCGGGGCAAACAGCCACGCCTCCCCCCCCGCGCTATCTGGCCCGTTTGTGACCGGGGCCTTTTACTCTCGAAAACTCATCCCCCCCCCCAAAAAAAAATCTTGTTGGTCTCTAAGGTGCAACTGGACTCAAATTTAGCTGTCCTACTGCAGCTCAACATGTAGAGTTGCCAACCTCCAGGTGGCGGCTGGAGAACTCTCGCTATCACAGCTGATCTCCAGGCGACATCGACCAGTTCACCGTGAGGCCGCTTTGGAAGGTGGACTCTATGCCATTATATGCCACTAAAATCCCTCCTCTCCTCAAGCCCCGCCTGCCTCAGGCTCCACCCCCCCAAATCTCCAGGAATTACCCAACCTGGAGATGGCAACTCTACTGGCATGGCTACCCTCTGAACACATCTGCAGAGGAAGCAACCCACTCACAGGGATGATCATGAACTGGCTCATGAACGAAAGTTCACGACAAATTCGTGCTTTGCAAAGTCAAATTCGCGGTAGGCCACCCGGCGTGAACTTTCCACTAAATTTCAAGCTGTTCATGGAGATTCGTGCCGGTTTGTGAGCAGAGGCATTCCAAGACAGACTGTCCCCCATTCAATCAGAATGTTTACAGAACTCCAAAGCAAGAACTTGGAGGGCATGAAGAGGGCATCCAGGAGTGGTCCCCTAAGAACAGAAGAATGTAAGAGAAGTCATGTTGAATCAGGCCAATGGCCCAACCAGTCCAACACTCTGTCACACAGTGGCCAGAAATACCAGGGGCCATCAGGAGGTCCACCAGTGGGGCCAGGAGACTAGAAGCCCTCCCACCGTTGCCCCCCCCCAAGCACCAAGAATACAGAGCATCACTTGCCCCAGCCTGAGAGTTCCTATCTATACCTTGTGGCTAATAGCCACCGATAGACCTCTGCTCCATATGCTTATCCAATTCCCTCTTATAAGAACATAAGAGACGCCAATGTTGGATCAGGCCAGTGGCCCATCTAGTCCAACACTCTGAATCACACAGTGGCCAAAAATACCAGGTGCCGTCAGGAGGGCCAACAGTGGGGCCAGAACTCCAGAAGCCTTCCCACTGTTGCTCCCCAAGCAATGAGAATACAGAGCGTCACAGCCCCAGACATAAGAACGTAAGAGAAGCCATGTTGGATCAGGCCAGTGGCCCATCCAGTCCAACACTCTGTGTCATACAGTGGCCGAAAATACCAGGTGCCATCAGGAGATCCAGCAGTGGGGCCAGGACATTAGAAACCCTCCCCCTGTTGCCCCCACAAGCACCAAGAATACAGAGCATCACTGGCCCAGACAGTGTTCCATCTATATTTTGTGGCCAATAGCCACTCATAGCCCTCTGCTCCATATGTTTATCTATTCCCCTCCTGAAGCTGGCTATGCTTGTAGCCACCACAACTTCCTGTGGCAGTGAATTCCCCATGTTAATTACTCTTTGAGTGAAGAAGTACCTCCTTTGATCTGTTCTCCTTTGATCTGTTCATTTCATTGACTCTGATATCTCTAGTTTGCACAGGATCTGTTTTATATACTTCTGAACCTCGGTCATTTTGACAGGTGCAGGTTTAGGAGGTTCAGGGGTGTATAGAATGGATCCTGTGCAAGCTAGAGTCACCAAACACGCAGGGGATCTCTGGATGATTCTCCTCTATCTGCGCACCATGTTTGGTGAAATCAAATTTATGGAGTCTGAGTTATGGCCCCCCAAAGTAGGTTCCCCCAGGAAAGTGCTTTCTGGAGAAATGTATCTAGTACAGATCTGGATCTACTACAGATCTGGGCTTTCTGACCCTCTAGCCAGGGTAGCTTTGACCTGCCTTGATCTACATATGTCCATGGACTTTCAGGCCCATTCCACATTTGCCTGCCAGTCCAGATTTTCTCAGTGTTCAAGTCGAGACAATTTAAGTCCAGGGCAAAACAGCACCCAAATAACCCGGGGCAACAGCGGGCGGAAACCGGGCTGACCAATGAAGGGAGGGAATGTTGTGCAGAATGGGGGACGGACGGACCCGGAATAAAAAGAAGGTCGAACTCAATTTTAGTGCAGAATGGAAAAAAACAAAACCACCTGGATTAAAGGCTGGATTTGATTTCAGTGCAGAATTGCCTGGGGGACACGGCAGTGAACATGGACTAAAAGGAGACTGCAGA
>NW_015201015.1:0-2314 GCF_001447785.1 Gekko japonicus | reverse complement strand
AAAGGGTGCAATCATATGTTCACTTTCACACAAGGCAGGCTTTTGGTACCGTTTTGTAGCTTCCACTACTGCTGTGTGTGTTACCACCTAACTGCACCACAACAGAGGAGCCATACTCAGGATGTAAAGAGGCATTTTGGTACCATGGGGGCAAGCAGAGATTCACATTGCATCAGTGCAAGTATAACATTTCCCCAGAAATCCCATGCATGCCATTTTTCAAGCTGGAAGTCACTGTTGGCTGAAATTTTCTTGGGACAAATCAGGACAGAGAAGGGTGAAGAAATGAAATTAAATTAAGACTGATTCTAAATGAGCATTGCTGCAAACATTCCTTAAGATAACGCCAAGCTGAAAACCTGTGAAACTGAATGTGATATTGTCATGTTTTCTGCCACCCCACTCAGTCAAATTTGAAACCTTCCTCCAGAGTGGGAGGATGCATGCCAGACTTTCCAACAGAGATGCATGCTAGGCCAAAAGATGAAGTAGACTCTAAGCACCAGGTCTGGTGTCTTCACATATTGTGATTGTCTGAACTGAGCTCCTTTTACAAAGTTAAACTCTCCCCACCATGTCTCAATGTAGGTGAGACACTGCAGGTGTTAGAGCAGGTGAAAGAATGTATTAGATCTTCTTACCTGTGCTGGCTTGCAAAAGGCCCGGGTCACTGGAAACCCCCTTCTTCACGTGGTGAATTGTAATTACATACTTTGTGCCAGAAAGAAGGTTTAAAATTTCATAGCTAAGCTGATCTTTGGGCACTCGCACTTGCTTCAAGGATGCCTCCTGCCCAACAGGAAAGTAGTTGATGAGGTAATAATCCACATCCGTAATCTTATCCCAGCCAATGGTCAGAGAATCCTCTGAGGACTTAAGGAGCCGTGCATTCCAAGGGGCGATCACTAAAACAGAAAGAGTGCTGCCGGTTCAACAAGAGGCATTGAATGAGACCAAGAATTGCATCAGTTTTCCTGAGTGGACTGATGGTGAATACCAGTGTACATAGTTGCCAGGCAGTCCCTGGTAACTGACAGGAGGGTTGTGAGGGGGGCAGAACCTTGAGAGACAAATCAAAAAGAAAAATAAAGCTACAGAGCTTACTGGAAGTTCTGACCATAGAGATCCTGATGATTCCTAGAGCTACCTGAAAGTGACAAAGGTTGCTCTAGGAATCATCAGGTACTCTACAGTCAGAACTTCCAGTAGGCAGCTAAGGCTTTATTTTTCATTTTCATTTTTCTCCTCAGGATGATTATTCTCCACCCTTTGGCCCCAATTTCCACCCGCTGATCTGCTGAGCATCAACAGGCAAGGGCTGCAGTTGGTTGGAGGTCTCCCACCATAAGTAGGCAAATGGGAACCCTAAGTACTACAGACTCCTAGGATACTGATATTACAGAAGAATAATATTTACAGGTGTTATTTTGCATGTATGAATAGCAACACTATGTCAAGGGTCTTTATCTTTCCAATCCGTACCCTACAATCTCTGAGTCAGAGGGTGAAGTCAACGGTTGGGGGTCTAGCAAAATCCAGCAAGTCTAAACTGCATTGATACCACATTCTCCAGCAAGCAGGGGTACTGCAGCGTCCACACTCCACAGCTCACAGAGAGAAACCTCACTTGTACCATTTGCTAATAAAGGACTCACAACAACCAATGTTTGGACTGCTGAATCGACATCAGGAATATTAAGTGGTATATTTTTAATTATGCAGGTGAACTTTCTTGAACTTCTTGAACTAGCTGTTCCTTGATTTCTTGCTCTGAATTTTGACGTAGTTCAGCACTTTAATTATAAAAGGTTGTTGACTGTGAAGAGGAGAGAATTTCAAAAGGTGTCACTTTTCTCACTTTGCATATGCTGCATTTGCTGAAATCTCCCCTTTCTGCCAAAAACTGCTAAAACTACTGGAAGTCTGTTTGAGATTTGGTCATCTTGTTTTGTCATTATAAGGACTGGAAACGTCATTGTTTTGCCCATAATGAAAGCTAGGATCCTTAGTAATCCATCATGGGCCAGATCAGATGAAAATGAAGTCTAATGCATGACTCATGCTTTGCTGACCCTTTCAAAATTCGGTTAAAATTAAGTAAATTCAGTTTTTCTCTGTAGAGCACCTAATACCATATTGCTGCTAAATAAAACATGTGTAATATATTTATTTGGTGCTTTTTAAGATCCCACCCTGCCTCCAAGGTGGTCTCCATGGTGTATACGGGTCTCCCCTCCTCCTAGGGTTGCCAGGTCCCTCTTGCCCACCGGCAGGGGAATGGGTGGTACAGTTGCCAGATCCAGGTTGGGGAACT
>NW_015201014.1:0-3114 GCF_001447785.1 Gekko japonicus | reverse complement strand
GCCTTCCCCTGATGTTGCCTCCTGGTCCTATGATTCAGGGGCTGAGTACTTCTGAATCATCTTCTACTTGGTCATTTTAACTGGAGATGGCTGGATAGTAGAGGAAGGAACCATTGAAGGAAGCCTACACACTGGAAGGAGGTTTGAAGGTGATGGCACTCCTGTAAAAATCTGTAACTTTCTAAGATAAGGAGCCTGTCTTATATTCAAGCATCATTTCGTAGAAAAAGAGGTGCAGGAGCTCATTAGCATAACTCATTAGCTTAACTTATTTGTATATGCTACACCCCCTGACATCACTGGAAGTGTGTCAGAAGGTGACACCCACCGCTCAGGCTCCACTGGACTGTTTTGGATTGCTAGCTACTGGGGGGTGGGAACATGCAGATCTGTTCTTGCAGAGGAGAGAGAGCTTGTACCTGAATAAAACTTGGTCTTAAAGGTGCCACTGGACTGTTTTGGAATGGGGTGGGGGTGGGGCTCTGCAGCTTACCTGGCTGCTTCTTGCTCTGACTGAGGGCTGCTGGGCACAGGGGGTGGGGCTTGTTGCATGTGCCCACCCCCTGGACTCTTTACTGCCGGGGCTCCACTCCTCTGCGCTCCTGCAGGAAATGACCCCTGCTTATATTTAACAACAGACAGGGCATGTATAGAAGAAGGAGCAGAGGAATTGTGTTTTACCCTTTTATTTTGAATCCCTTGCTCAATCTGGTGCTGTGCTGAAAGTATACTTGTGAACATTTTCTTTTTAATAAATGCTTTATACCTTTTGACCCTGGTAGTGGTTCTCTGTACCACACAGACTTCCACTGTCTTATACACTTTGCCTTTTGATCCTGGTAGTGGTTCTCTGTACCACACAGACTTCCACTGTCTTATACACTTTGTCTTAAAAGAAGTGCCCGTGCCCTGACCTGGATAGTCCAGGCAAGTCTGTTATTATTGTTACTATTATGATTTTACTGTATTATTGGATTTTATGCATGGGCTTTCGCCCCTTGTAAGCCGCCCTGAGCCCGTTTGCGGGGAGGGCGGGGTAAAAATGCCTAAATAAATAAATAAAATAAAGTCTGATCTTGTTTGATCTCAGAAGCTAATCAGGGCTGGCCCTGGTTAGTATTGGGATGGGAGACCTCCAAGGAATACCAGGGTTGCGATGGCAAGCCACCTCTGAACGTCCCTTGCCTTCAAGCCCCACTACGGTTGACAGAAGTCAGCTTGACTTGATGGCAAAGGGAAAAAAAGGAATGCCAGGAGGAAGGGGAGGGTAGTCAGTTGGCAAGTGGCTTCTCCCCTAGTGCTGTACAAGGCAGCAAGCTGTCCCCACTGAGTAGTGGGAGACACAGAGGCAAGGCCTCAGAACGTGGAAGAGAAGCTGGGAGTCCTACAAAGGTCAGGTGGTAGTGGCGGTTGAACTGAGGAGAAAAGCACCTCCAGGTGTTGGGGAAACCCAGCAGGGCAAAGTGGAACAAGGCCTGCAGGCCAGAGCAGGACTGTTCTGCTACATGGATTCAAATAATAAAAGATAGATCCAGGTCTGGAGGCAGCCCAAGATCAGGAAAAAAATGGCTATAGGAAACAGCAAACCGAAGAATTAAGAACATAAGAAGAGCCCTGCTGGGTCAGACCAGTGGTCCCTCTAGTCCAGCATCCTGTCTCACACAGGGGCCAACCATTTCCTCTGGACAGCCAGCAACAGGGCATAAACACCAAGGCCTTCCCTGATAAGAACCTAAGAAGAGCCCTGCTGGGTCAGACCAGTGGTCCCTCTAGTCCAGCATCCTGTCTCACACAGGGGCCAACCAGTTCCTCTGGAGGGCCAACAGGGCAGAGAGGCCAAGGCCTTCCCTGATAAGAACATAAGAAGAGCCCTGCTGGGTCAGACCAGTGGTCCATCTAGTCCGGCATCCTGTCTCACACAGTGGCCAATCGGTTCCTCTGGAGGGCCAACAACAGGGCATAGAGGCCAAGGCCTACCCTGAGAAGAACATAAGAAGAGCCCTGCTGGATCAGACCAGTGGTCCATCCAGTCCAGCATTCTGTCTCACACAATGGCCAACCAGCTCCTCTGGATGGCCAACAACAGGGCATGGAGGCCAAAGCCTTCCCCTGAGGTTGCCTCCTGGCTCTGGGATTCAAAAGCTCAGTGCGTCTGAATGTGGAGGTTCCCCTCAGTTACCATGGCTAGTAAAGGTAAAGGTTTCCCTTGCTCGAAAGCCAGTCGTATCCGACTCTAGGGATGCAGTGCTCATCTCCATTTCCAAGCCGAAGAGCCAGCGCTGTCCAGAGACGTTTCCGTGGTCATGTGGCCGGCATGACTATACTCCAAGGCACATGAAACATTGTTACCTTCCCACCGAAGCGGTACCTATTTATCTACTTGCAATGTCTTGCTTTCGAAATGCTAGGCTGGCAGGAGCCGGGGCCAGAGACGGGAGCTCACTCTGTCTTGTGGCACTCGAGTCTTGAACTGCTGAACTACCGACCTTCCGGTCTGCAGTCCAGCGTCTTAACCACTTGAGCCACCGCAGCTAGTATGGCTAGTATACAATGGTTAGTAGCCACTTATAAGGCATCCTCCACGAAGCTGTTTATTCCTGTGGCCATCACTCTGGTAGCAAATTCCACATCTTAATCGCCCTCTATGTAAAGTAATCTTTCCTTTTTCCGTCCTGAACCTACTGCCCTTCACGTAGCCCCATTGGACAGCTCCGAATTCTGCTTTCTGCCTCCTCCACGGTGGTGCAACTGAATTTTGCAGCTGTACAATTCCGACACATAATGCCCTGTTTTCATTTTTCCCATCGCACCAATGGAAGCTGTGAGTGAGCGTCATTTCTCCTCCTGCCTCTTTTGGCCAAATCGTCTCATGACATCTGTGCCATCCTTAACACCGTTTCTGCATCTGTGCGGAGAAACGGTGTCCGAGAAATGAATGAATCGGGGATGTCAAGCGACGACAACAGGAGAAACGAAAAAGGCCAATGACAAGTGTACGGAATAGAATGTACATCCCTGCTTCCCTGGCGGGGACCACCAGAAGAGGGGGCAGTTGGAAGCAATGGACAGAATCCCCATCTGGAAAGTTGGACTTGCCTTCCCAGGTGTGGGAAC
>NW_015201013.1:0-3138 GCF_001447785.1 Gekko japonicus | reverse complement strand
CTCTTCTGATGTTCTTATCAGGCAAAGGCATCGGCCTCTAGGCCCTGTGGTTGGCCCTCCAGAGGAACTGGTTGGCCCCTGTGTGAGACAGGATGCTGGACTGGATGGACCCTCACTGGTCTGATCCGGCAGGGCTCTTCGGATGTTCTTCTCAGGGGAAGGCCTCGGCCTCTAGGCCCTGTTGTTGGCCCTCCAGAGGAACTGGCTGGCCACTGTGTGAGATGGGATGCTGGACTAGAAGGACCCTCACTGGTCTGATCCAGCAGGGCTCTTCTGCTGTTCTTCTCAGGGGAAGGCCTTGGCCCTGTTCTTGGCCCTCCAGAGGAACTAGCTGGGCACTGTGTGATGGACTAGAGGGACCCTCCCTGGTCTGACCAAGCATGGCTCTTCTCATGTTCTTATGAGGCAGTCCCTCAAGTGCTGCAGATCCGAACTATTTAAGGACTTCAGATCCAGTACATTGAATTGTGCCTGGAAACAGGCAGACAGTCTGTTCAGGTCTTTCATAAAGGGTGATACGATCCCTGTATCCTTCCCGAGGCCATTGACTTTCGGCCAAATGGAAGCCTGGGAAACCTTTTCCAAAGGAAACTCCACTTAAAGTGCATTACAATACTGTAACGAAAGTAGACATTTTCTTTCGGGGAATTGAGCTCTGTTGTCTGGAAGTCAGCTGTAATCCTGGGAGGTCTCCGGGCCCCACCTGGAGAATGGCAACCCTATTGGATCCCGGACCAGACGGACACGTTTCTGATCCAGCCGGGCTCTGCTTACATTGCTATGACTTGCAACTAGCAATCTGAGATGTTCGGTGCATGCTGTCGGGGGAGACGAAAAACACTGGGTGAAAATCCGGGCAGACAATCGAAATTGCTCCCGGAGCTATTAGACAAAGAGCTGATCTTTGGGGGACTCTCGGCTTGGCGGAGGGGAGGCGGGAGGTGGCTGTCATTAGTCGCTAATTGTGCCGCGGCTGCCTCTGTTGGTGCTCCTGCGGCAGGCAAACAATGTTGGATTCCTTGACGCAACAGCTTCTCCCGTAGCCGTAATTTCATTCTTTTCTCTCCCAGCTTGGAGTAGCTCTGTGCTCGCTATTCAAATTGCATCCGTTTAAGAATCCCGAGGCACTTAACGGCGGCTGAGAAGCAAACCACCCTGCCACCTCTGTCAGAGCCAAAACATGAAAGGCAAATGAGGTGATGCTGTGCCGTTGCTGTCTGCCTGGGAAACAGTCCCCTCTCTCGCTTTTTTTTTTTTTTTTTAAAAAAAGCCAAGTAGACAGGCCAGCCACTTTCTCTCTGTGCTAGAAGGCCTTGCCCCTGCTCTGTAATACCAGCCTACGGGGGTTGTAAGGGCAGGAGAGTAGATTGTTCCTTCTGCTGGAGTCTCCGAGTTTCCATCAAGAGGGAAAAAAATCCCAGAGGGCTAGTTTTTATCAGTGGTTAAGATGCTGAAGCTGCAGACCGGAAGGTCAGTAGCTCGACAGTCCAAGACCTGAGTGCCGCGTGACGGAGTGAGCTCCAGTGTTCCCTCTAAGCTGAGTTAGTGTGAGCTAGCTCACAATTTTTTAGCCTCCGGCTCACACATTTTTGTCCTAGCTCAGGGAGGATGGCTCCAGAGCAAACTAATTTATGCAGTAACCAAATTGCTCGCTCACAACTTAAATGCCAGCAGCTCACAAAGTAGAATTTTTGCTCACAAGACTGCACAGCTTAGAGGGAACATTGGTGAGCTCCCGTCTCTGGCTCAAGCTCCTGCCAACCTATCCGTTCGAAATTGCAAGTAGATAAACAAGTACCGCTTCAGTGGGAAGGTAACAGCATTCCATGCACCTTGGCATTTAGTCATGCCAGCCACATGACCACGGAGAAGTCTTTGGACAGCACTGGCTCTTCAGCTTGGAAACGGAGATGAGCACCACCCCCTAGAGTTGGATTTGACTGGTTTTCGAGCAAGGGAAACCTTGACCTTTACCTTTTACTAGGAATATATGTGGGGAATCGAACCCGGTTCTCCCAGATTAGAGGCTGCGCAATTAACTGCTACACCAAACGGGCTCTCTCCACTGCCCACTGAGATCAGTCCCCCAGACGAAAATGGCTGTTCGGAGGGTGGTCTCTATAGCATTGTACCCTTCTACTTCTTCTACTACTTCTTCTTCTTCTGCAGCGGCTGGACAAACACTTGTCAGGGATGCTCTAGGCTGATCCTGCACTGAGCAGGGGGTCAGACTAGAGGGCCTCTATTCCCCTCTTCCAACTCTGTGGTTCTGTGATTCTATGATTCTATGACTCAGTCAAGGAAACCATGAGGGCCCTCGTTTTGCGAGACCAGAGCAAGGCTGTTAACAATGGGACATTTTGGAGGTCATTCATTCATAGGATCAACCTAAGTCAGAAATGACTTGAAAGCACTTAACACACACACACAAATTAACAGCCATGGTGGTCCTTCTGAAGACCTTGGCATGACTGGCTGCTACCGTGAGAGCCGGGCCACTCTTTGCCATGCGTGTGCCAGGGAACTGTCTCCCATTTCCCAGGACATCGACGTTCATAACCGTCGTGCCACGTCCAGAAATCTACCCCTCGATCCATTTTTCTTTCCGTTGCAAAAATTCCAACTTAGTAATGAAAAGGCAGCATGATCTAGGGTCTTTTCTCTCTTGCTCTGGATTCAGGGACTTAAAAGGAACCTTTGAGATCAGGGATCGGAGCTTTAAAACATCTTGTGGTAAAATACGAGAAGCACTTACGGCAAGGGCTAGATGAGCCGAGCGCTGTCGGGAGCCTGAGCGACACGCTCCCCTTCTCCAAACCCGACTTGGCGATGGGGGACAAATTTTACAATTTAAAGATGCCAGCCATTTGTAATTCATATTCAATTTCCCTCCAGGTGAAAAGAAGAAATATGTATAAAGAAATAAATAAAGGGAGCGGTTATGGGGGGGGGGATCAGACACTTCTGATAGGGGAAAAGGGGGGAAAGGCATGTTTTCCTCCCTTAAGTGGAGACTAAGGGCCAAAGCTTTCAATGGGATTGGTAGAATTTGGGCTGCATCTCCAAAAGTGAACTGTCAAATCCCTTGAAGGAAATCCATCACGGAGTCAATTCTCTATGGCTGTGGTCACACGGCAA
>NW_015201012.1:0-2775 GCF_001447785.1 Gekko japonicus | reverse complement strand
TTTTCTTTCTTAAAGGACACATAAGTTATGGATAATCATAGGATCTAGTTTAGTGGAAGGGTGTCCTTGTCGTGATACACTTGTAATAGTAAGACTGGCCTTAGATGAGTTTGATCTGAGGTGTCAGTACAGTGACAGTCAGCATGTGACTGTGGTGGGCATGTGACTGCAGCAAGGCTGGCCAGAACTGGATTGAGGCAGTGCAACCTGGCACTGAAGGTATTGCTGAGGGTTGCATCAGCCATGAGCTGATTGGTCAGCAGATGTATAAATGTACAGCTTGTACAGCACTCTACCCCTTCTCCATGAACCATTGGAGCAGCTTGTATCCAGAAACTATACTAATCAGTAGAGAAAGACTTCCTTCAACAATTGAAGACTTTTCTCCATTGTAAGAAGCCTTTCTCCTTCAGAAAAAGCTTTTCTTTCTTAAAGGACACATAAGTTATAGATAATCATAGGATCCAGTTTAGTGGAAGGGTGTCCTAGGGTCTAACCCATTATATCTGAATGTTATCCCAAAGCTACCAGCATCTCGAGGGATAGCTTACAGCATAAAAGCTCACACTCTACAACAGCTCACTGCAAAAAAATGAATACAAAGAGAGAGGAACTAGTAAGGAAAACCCAGTATGACTATACCTACAAGCTAACAGCTAAACAAATGAGTTTATTTGAAACCATTGCTAGTTCTTACATTGCAACTTCAATATGTATTTCTTGCATTTTGTAACTTAATGTATAAAGCAATAGATTGTGTGTACTGTGATGGATTACAGACATAGTCCTTGAATTTGGTAGTGAATAATTTGCTTACATAAAAATTAAACCAATCTAAAATTGTGAACAAAGTCTGAGATAGGCTTGTCAAGCACCTACTTGCGCCCTAGTACATGGCTAGTAGGGAGAAGACATGTTGTACCGGCCAGGGGAAATACAATACATTCACACTCAGAGTTATAGAAAAATACATTTCTCTTGCTAGACGGGGATTTGAGGAAGAGCCAAGATGATTTTATTACTCTTGGCTTGGGATAGTCTATTGCTGGCTGTGTTCAGATGGCAAGTTAGTTGAACATCAAACTTCAAGAAAGAGCAGTTCTATACATCATACTATCGCTATGCTCTTCAAATAACAATCTGAATATACCATTCATGTTGTGCCGTACATAATTCTGCCAGGATTTTTAAAGAATTCAAGGCTCACCATGTGAACCACTTTATTGCCTTAAGCTATCAAAGCTATTTTTCCCCACATGGATTGCACAGGGCTTCGTTTCAACTGGTTTTCATTACTACAGCAGTCATTTGCCTCTAGAGAAGAGATTCATGGAAGACACTGTGGATCTGCTATGGATCAACTCTGCATAACGATCCTAAAAAAACCCCAACTAAATTCCGGTCTTTCTTCTACAGATTTACTCAAGTGCTCCCCGCCCACTGCTTTGAGGGTCTAACCAGATGTCTAGATATATAGTTATGAGTTACCTGTAAGCTGGCTTGCCAGGTCCTCCCAGAAACCAGTGGGAGACTTGCCTTTTTGGAGACAAAACGATATTGCCAGTGATGTGCTGATGTCGCCAACAAAGGGCTGATGTTGCTCCCCGTGTGCCTGGAAGTGATATCAGTGCATTGCTGGGGGACACTGGGGGTGCACTGGCATTTAGGCAAAATATTTAGGTTTAGTTTTGCCCAAATGCTAGAGTGTCCCCAGCATTCCCTAGCAATGTGCTGATGTCACTTCAAAGCACATGGATAATTACATCAGCATATCAGGACACTGCTGACCCCCCCCCCCCTTTTCCAGCCATTTTCCCCTGCGCTTAGGGCTGCCAAGTGGGGGCGGGGGGCGGGGAAACCCCCGCTTTGGAGGCCCGATTTCCGCCACGGCAGAATCGGGCCCTGGGGGGAACTCTGCCCCCCGAAGCTGCTCCACCAGAGGTGATGCAGCCACATTACTCACGTTGGGGGCGTGGCCCAGCTCATCGGGGGGGAACCATATGGTTTTCACCCCGACGATCTGGGCCACGCCCCCAATGTGAGCGATGTAGCACGTCACTTCCCACATCCTGGGAGAGCTCCCGGAGCCCGGCAAGGCTCCCCCGCCGGCAAGGGTAAGTACACTTGGCAACCCTACCTGTGCTAGTTATCTGAGTGATGGTGAGAAGCACCTTGCTGGTGACAGTGGATCCCCCAGGGGCTTGGCAAGTGCACCTGTAAGTGTTACATATGCCTGATTAGACCCGTATTTCTATGTTATTCTTCTAAGAAAGGAGGTCTCCAATACGGTATTCCCCCAATTCCTTGGTGACTTGATCACCAGTTGCCAGGCCCAGGCAGTGTTAAGTGAATGACTGCTATTGTTTTGCCCACCCACCCCTTGAATGAAACACATACACGTAAGATGGGTTATACTGGGTATTTATTTATGTACAAGCTGATCTGCCTCAATTACATCCGATTAAGCACGGGTTATCTTATGCCTGTGAAGCAGGCTTCCTCAGAGTAAACCCACCCTGGCTCAGAGCCATGTCCGGAATCCTTCCGTATCCTGCTCGTCACGACCCGCATGTCATATGCGTAAAGGAGATGTGGAAGCCCACCCCAGCCCACGACTGTAAAGCCTTAAGGCTACGCTCTCCCATCCTCGGAGAGGCCCCCAGCCCGGGCGTCCCAGACTGCTAAACCACTAGGCGCCCAGCCTGAGGATCCCTCCTATCACATATCTAGGGGTGCTTGCCAACAGAAATAAACCTCCCTCAACCCGTGCTTTTC
>NW_015201011.1:0-2828 GCF_001447785.1 Gekko japonicus | reverse complement strand
GCAGGTTGTGTCTGCCGGAACAGAACACGCATGGTCCTTAGCAGGGCCCTTTTTGTGGAAAAAGCCCAGCAGGAACCCATTAGCATAATAGGCCACACCCAACATCAGAAACTCATTAGCATATTAGGCCACACCCTGAGAGCACAGCTCATTGGGCCACACCCCCATGTTACCAGAAGTGTGGTCATCCAGCCACACCCACTTTTTGCTGCTTATTCTGTTTACCTTGTTTGTTGTCAAAACCCAGGGCCTTTTTTTGGAGCAGGAACTCCTTTGCATGTTAGAACACACCCCTAATGTAGCCAACCCTAATGAGTTTCTGCTGTTGCATGTGACCTATTATGCTAATGAGTTCCTGCTGGGCGTGGCCAACTCGGGAGCCAGCCGGAACTCCGTTCTTGTGTGTTCCTGCCCAAAAATAGCCCTGGTCCTTAGCATGGTGTCCACTGGCACTTTTCCTGGCAGCTGCCAAGAGTTTTTAGAATGTGGGTGGGGCCAGACAAGGCCTGGCAGGGCATCTGATTGGTCTTTAGAGATCTGATTGGTTATGCATATTTTTGGAAACATTTTAGTGGCAGCTGCCACCACAGCATTGGATTTATTCTCTTAACTCCTCTTTCCAGGTGAAGGACTACCTCTTCCCATATGTGCCCCGAAGAGCCTTGCACTCACAGGACCAACATTTACTGGTTAATTCCGGCCCAAAGGACATCCCTTTAGCCTCGACCAGGGCCAGGGCTTTTTCTGCTCTGTCCCCGGCCTGGTGGAACCAGCTCCCACTGGAGATCAGGGCCCTGCGGGACCTTTTATCATTCTGCAGGGCCTGCAAAGTGGAGCTGTTCTGCCAGGCCTTTGGTTGAAGCGGCGGGCATCCACCTCAATTGGTCTCCCTGCTTTCATTCCCAACCTGCTGAAAGGGCCCATCTGATTCCACCTTGCGGCCCCAACAGATCTATATTGCTGCTACAAATTTTATTGTTTATTGTTTTTATGATTTTAATGTGATTTTATTGTAAAGAGTCTTTGACTCGATTTGTTGTGATCGGGCCTAGGCCCGTTTGGGGAAGGCGGAATAAAAATCCCAAAAATAAATCTAAAAATAAAATTATCTTCTGTCCTGCTCTTGAGCTTCCTCTGTGTCTGTGTGGCTCTACCTCTTGCAGCAGCCCTTTTGTGGCTGGCTTTGCCTCCCGCGGCAGCCATTTTGTGGTTTTGCCCACCACCCTGTGTCAGAATTCCAAAGGTGGTCACAGGCTCAAAAAAGGTTGGGGACTTCAGGGTTAGACTCTGGAGAGAATGAGAGAAAAGCAGACTCCCACTACAGGGATCGTATGCTGGTATGTCTGTAAAATCAAGTGGTGTGCCTGAGAACCTAGTTGGCAGAATCACAGCACCGTTCAAATGAGAATTACACCTTTCTCTGTCCATTGAAGTCAGTGTGGATCGGACTAACAGTGCTTATTCATATGTGAGTAAAAAGCGTTCTGTACGTGTCCAGAAGAATGCATTCCTTCAGAGAGGCAAGATACAGCAAGGTGGTTTGTAATTAACAATTAAAGCCAGATACCAGGTTGAGTGAAACTGGGTTTTTTTCTGCTCCTGCTGCACTTCAGTTCCTAAGGCAAATTTCCTACTGCAAGTGGGAAGAAATGACAAAATAATCCAATGCTCGCAATATCTGTGGACACTGAAAAGGAGAGGAACAAGAAAGAAGCGAAGGGCTCAGGGAGAAAAAAGTGATGGGATGGAAAGGAAAGGAAAGGAAAGAGAAAGAAACATTGGCCTCTCTTGTGATTTTTCAGTGTTGGACGAAGTATCTCAGGGAGAGGTCCCCTTGACTGGGATGGGATGGGATGGAAAGGAAAGAGAAAGAAACATTGGCCTTTCTTGTGATTTTTCAGTGTTGGAGGAAGTATCTCAGGGAAAGGTCCCCTTGACTGTTGCATTGACCTGTCATGGATATGGGCAGACATACAGGGAACAGTTGGTGGACTTGACCAAAAAGATCATAGAGGATATTGTGGCGCACATAAACAGAGCAAGTCTGGCCTCTCAGGAAGCATGCCAAGAAGGGGTCTAGAGAACCAGGATAAAACAGCCATGAAGAGCCATGAAGAGCAGTAAGAAGACAATGTAGTGACATAACTGTATGGCCTTGTGTAGATTAGAGGCCATGTGGTCCATGGGGTCACAAAGAGTCAGACTCGACTGTGCAACTGAACAACAACAACAAAAGGATTAGAGGCTGTCTAACCCATTATCAGTAGGGACAATGGAGGCCCAGATGCAAAAGTGTCAGAGAATCACAAAAATGTCCAAGTTCAGAGAAGTGAAGACGTTATTTAAAGATGGGGAGTCTTGGTTAAGGGCCGAAAGATATTTGTAAACTTGTTAATATTTTTAAATAGACCTTTTAAAGATAAAAAAGCAGGGAAAATGAACTAATGTTTGTATATTCTAAGAAGACATTTCATTTCGAGTACAGATAACTTTGTACGGTGTTTGAAGTTATAAGATAATGAGTTAGTCAAGAATGTGCAGCCTTATCAAGCAGGGCAGTTACATGTTAGGAGATGATTGGGAACTGTGGTCTACAGTTTTTCTGCCTACCTGCAGTTTTAAAGTATTAATTTTAACTAGCGGTTTTTAATGTATTTTATTGATGTCTTTGGACAGTGCTGGCTCTTTGGCTTTGAAACGGAGATGAGCACCGCAACCCTAGAGTCGGATTCGACTGGCTTTCAAGCAAGGGAACCTTTACCTTTACTTTACCTGTTATTTATATTGTAAGACACGTTGAGTTCCTATAAAGAAGAAAGGTGGCTAAT
>NW_015201010.1:0-2655 GCF_001447785.1 Gekko japonicus | reverse complement strand
TGGAGAAACGAAGACTGAGGGGTGATGATAGAGGTTTACAAGAGGGTATCGAGGTCCACCAATGGCTATTAGTCACAAGGTATAGATGGAACACTCTGCCTGGGCAGTGATGGTCTGTAGTCTTGGTGTTGGGAGGGCAACAGTGAGAGGGCTTCTGAAGTTCTGGCCCCGCTGGTGGACCTCCTGATGGCCCCTGGGTTTTGGCCACTGTGTGACACAGACTGTTGGACTGGATGGTCCACTGGCCTGATCCAGCAGGGCTTCTCTTATGTTCTTATATCTGGGGCAGTGATGCTCTGTAGTCTTGGTGTTGGGAGGGCAACAGTGGGAGGGCTTCTGAAGTTCTGGCCCAGCTGGTGGACCTCCTGATGGCCCCTGGGTTTTGAGTGACATGGACTGGATGGCCATTGGCCTGATTCAACATGGCTTCTCTTATGTTCTTAGGATGCACTTTCTTTTTCTTTTTCTTCTTTTCGGAAGGCAACATAAGATCTCCCAGAGAATGTGTCCAGCAGGTAGTAATAAAGCGGACCCCCGTTGGCCCTCATCTCCATTCTTTCCGAGCACTTATTAATTCATTGTGGATGTCTTTCCTTAAACGCTTCCAAGTTATAATGGTCCAAAATGAAAGGAGGCATTAGACAGAGTGGTGCTGGGAGATCAGAGGCTCCGTTACACAGAAAACAACACATAGATCCTGCTGTGCTGAGCAGCTCGGTGGTGGGGGAGAAATCCTGAAATGTTATGGATTTCTTTCTTTGTAGAAAAGGAAGCAATTGTTGGAAAGAAGCATAATCTCTCTCCTGTCCTTTTGGATGGCTGTCGGTTGATTTGTAGAGTCATTTGCATTGATGGCTCTCTTTTGACAAAATCAGCTCCAAGAGACAGCAGCCCAGAATAGCCATACAGGAAGTAATCCCATTCCTCAGGCAGGGAGCCAGCACATGTCCCCATCCACTACGCACCTGTTTTAATGTCAGCCGAAGGCATGCCTGATGGAAACCTGATGCTCACAGGTCATCCATTCACCAAAGGTTCATGCCCATACGGTATATCACACATTGCATTATGGGCCTGGTAATGTAGGTGCATATTGTTGGAAATGTGTGTGTTGCAAGGTCTAATTCAGTCATTATGGGGTTAATCTGTTTACCTTGTGTCCTGTTGTTTAGAATGACCTGGAAGGGAAACCTGGCTCAGAGCCAATGGGAAGAAAGCTCGTGAAATCTAAGTCTGTTTACTCACAATGATTGGTTAATGTATTCAGGTAATTTCCTTGTAGGGGTCAAGAAGAAGAAGAATCTCCATTGCTGATGTTTTATTTATTTTATTTATTTACATTGGATTTATATACCGCCCATGACCCCTAATGGGTCTCAGAGCGGTTTACAGTGTACTACTAGTATAGTAGTGGTTAACCTACCTAGGGCCACACATTTCACGGGGAGGGGGGACTACCTACCGACACCCTATTGGCGGCGCATTATGTCTTCTTCCGGCAGGCTACGGGTATTATTCTGGCGTCTTCGGGTTATCCAGCGACCACCTCCGGCAGGCTCGGTGTTTTCTCCTCTGCGTGCGACTGCTTTCCGGCTGCAGCTTCCGGCTTACATCCTTCAGGCTCCTGCCGTGCTGCGCCGTCTTGCGCCCGCATTGCCGTGGCTCCGCCTCCATCAGGTCTGGTCGCCAGGAACTCCGCTGCCATTGTTGTTGCTGCCGCTGCCGTCTCCGTCGCCGCCGCTGCCAACACTCCTGGCACGGAACCAGGAGGTGGGTGCACCCTGCCACCTAGGGCAGGTACCCATTTATCTACTTGTTTGTTACCTTTCGAACCGCTGGGTTGGCGGGAGCTGGGATGGGGGCCGGGAGCTCACTCCGGCTGCAGTGGGGATTCAAACAGCCATTGAGGCTGTTCGCTACAGATGTTACTAGCAGGCGTACTGCCTGCGCCACCGCTATTGTTCTTGAAAGACAGTGTGGTCGGTCTGTCCTGTAGCTGTAGACGTGTAGCCTTAGGTCTTTGTTATTTTGTCGCTTTTCCTGTGTACCCTTCCCTTAGAAAGAAAGATTTTCACACAGAAAGAAATGCCTCCTCTCCAGTGAAGCAAAGATCCATTGCAAACTTTGAAGATCTGAGTATTTTTTCCAATTTTTCCAACACATATTAGATGCATGAAGGGTTGCCATTCCCCAGTTGGGAGTACCAGAAACTCCTCGGTTTTGGGGGCTTCTGCCCCCTGCTGGCCAGCTGGCCGGCAGGAAGAAACCCACCCCCAAACAGCGACATCACCAGAAATAAACGTGACACGCTGACGTCATGTGGAGGTGATATCAGCACATTGGGGACGTCGTGCAGCAACACTCTCGTTTTGGATCAAAACTCTTTGACCTGAGGCTGATTCCACCACGGCGTTTTGCCCATGACACCACGTGACGTCCCTGATTTGCTGACCTCACTTCCAGGTGCATGGCAATAGATAAAGTTTTTTTAAAATGCTTACGCGACACTGTGGTGGTAGTGGAGAGTGCCATCAAGTCACAGCTCACTTATGGCCACCCTGTCGAGTTCTCAAGGCAAGAGAGGTTCAGAGGTGGTTTGCCATTGCCTCCCTCTGCGTCATGACTGTGCTGCCCGCAGTCAGCGTTATCTGTAGT
>NW_015201009.1:0-3860 GCF_001447785.1 Gekko japonicus | reverse complement strand
TTCCAAACTGTCGTCTGTCTCGTTATTCCGACTGGGGTGGCAATTAAACGTTGTCGGTCTTAACAATGCCATTGGACTCAAACTTTTCCTCTGTGGCTTCAGACCAATACAGCTACCCACCTTAACCTTTGAGCAGAAGAGCTTGTTTTATTTGATTTACCTCATTTGTACGCCACTCTCCTCTCCTCCTCCCCATGAAGCCTGCTGGGTGACCTTGGGCCAATCACTGTTCTCCCAGGACTCTCTCAGCCCCGCCTACCTCGCAGGGTGTCTGTTGTGGGGAGGGGAAGGGGAAAGGAAGCCGCTCTGAGACTCTTTCAGGTAGTGGAGGGCAGGGTATAAAACCAAAAGGGATGGCTCCAAAGCAAACTAATTTATGCAGCAGCCAAATCGCTCGCTCACAACTTTAATGCCAGTAGCTCACAAGGTAGAATTTTTGCTCACAAGACCCCACAGCTTAGAGGGAACATTGCTCGCAGGGTGTCTGTTGTGGGGAGGGGGAGGGGAAAGGAAGCCGCTCTGAGACTCTTTCAGGTAGTGGAGGGCAGGGTATAAAACCAACTCCAACTCCTCCTTTCCTCCTCCTCCTCCTCCATCATTCTCTTCTTTTTCCATTTTATTCCCACAAGAACCCTATGAGGTAGGCTGAGAGTATGTAATTGGCCAGAGGTCACCCAGCAACTTTCTGTGGTAAGAAAGAGGCTGGCTCGAGTGCAAAACAGCAATTCTGAAGAACCAAATGAGGGCTAGAGGGGGAGAGGATCAGCCTTGCAAGTCATTGCAGGAACCTCCGAGTTTTGATCGTGCCAAGAGCTGCACAGCTGAGATATCTTAATTAACAGCTGGATAGAGGGAGGGGTGGTGTGTTAACAGCTTCCCCCAAGGATAAAGCCAACCAAGGGGGAGGGGGACACAGCGCCTGTCTTTTCGGCAGGATTTTTTCATATCTTTTGAGTTTGAGTAAGTTTTAGCTGATTGTATTGACTGTTTGTATTTTGGTAACCACCGGAAGACATTGAATTTTCCTTTTGTCTAGTTAATTATTGTTAATTGAGGTTGCCTTGCTGAAAAGTACTGAGACTTACTAGTAATTTCAGCTCTCATACTTTATTTCAGCTCAGAACAAGACGAGAGTACCCAGCTCGCGGGCTGGTTTATATGTGCACCCAGAGCTTTTTTTGTTGATAAAGCCCAGCAGGAACTCATTAGCATAATCGGCCACACCCAACAGCAGAAACTCATTAGCATATTAGGCCACACCCCTGACAGCACAGCTCATTACCACATTAGGCCACACCCCCACGTTACCAGAAGTGGGGTCATCCAGCCACACCCACCTTTTGCTTCTTATTCTGTTTACCTTGTCTGTTGTCAAAACCCAGGGCCTTTCTTTGTAGCAGGAACTCCTTTGCATGTTAGGCCACACACCCCTAATGTAGCCAATCCTAATGAGTTTCTGCTGTTGGGTGTGGCCTGTTATGCTAATGAGTTCCTGCTGGGCGTGGCCAACTTGGAAGCCAGCCGGAACTCTGTTCCTGTGCGTTCCTGCCCAAAAATAGCCCTGTGTGCACCAACCCCGCTCCCCAAACACACCCACACACAAGTGATTGGCTATTTACAGTGGCCGAGAGTTCCATAGGCTCTCGGCCAGTAGCCTACCCTGCCGATAGGTGCTGGCTAGGATCCGCTTGTCTCATTGTTACTGCGAGCGAAGCTCGGTCGCTTCGCCTGACCGCGTGGCAAAATGGCCGTGCACGCGGTCTGAGATGGATACATTACACTTGCCTTTTTTTTTAATGATAAAAGAGTTTCCACTGAACTTGAGTGCGGGGCCTGAAGCGGAGTATCTTGGCAGAGAACCCAAAGCTTGGATCATACATGGGGACTTGAACCTCGGTGCCACAGATGGTTCTCCAAACCATTCTTACCACTAGGCCACACTGGCGTTCAGAATAGAATCTGAAAGTGGTACGATCCAGACCCACATTCACCATATCTGTGGGAACTAGTACAGAGAATTCTGCAGCACCTTAAAACCTAACAAACCTATTGTAACTTTGTAGTTACACATTTCTGAATGTTAAAAAAATCTAAAATTTCAAACATCATGATTAATATAATAAAACTTCAACCCTATGCAGTTGCTTTCAGTCTAAGCCCACTGAAATCAATGCAATAATTGTTGTTGTTGTTCAGTCACACAGTCAAGTCCGACTCATGACGACCCCACAGACCACCTCACGCCAGGCCCTCCTGTCTTCCGTCGTGCTCCAGAGTTTGCTTAACTTCATGTCCGTTGCATCGATAAGACTGTCTAGCCATCTCATCCTTTGCCGTCCCCTTCTTCTTTGACCTTCAGTCTTTCCCAGCATCAGGGTCTTCTCCAGTGAGTACTCCCTTCTCATTGGGTGGCCAAAGTATTTGAGCTTCAGTTTCAATATCTGGCCTTCCAGGGAACAGTCAGGGTTGATTTCCTTTAGGATTCCTTGCAGTCCAAGGGACTCTCAAGAGTCTTCTCCAGCACCATAATTTGAATAATCTATTCTTTGGTGCTCAGCCTTCCTTATGGTCCAACTCTCGCAGCCAATGCAATAGTTAGAAAGGACTAAATCTGCAGATAGTCTAGCAAGTTACTTTATACAGTATTTTATACAGTGATAAGGAGCTGCGGTGGCTCAAGTGGTTAAGGCGCTGAACTGCAGGCTGTGGAAGGTCGGTAGTTCAGCTGTTCGAGACCCAAGTGTGCCGCGTGACGGAGTGAGCTCCCGTCTCTAGTTCCAGCTCCTGCCAACCTAGCAGTTCGAAAGCAAGAAATTGCAAGTCGATAAATAGGGACCACTTCGGTGGGAAGGTAACAGTGTTCCGTGCGCCTTGGTGTTTAGTCACGCCGGCCACATGCCCACGGAAATATCTTTGGACAGCGCTGGCTCTTCGGCTTTGAAACGGAGATGAGCACCGCAACCCTAGAGTCGGACTCGACTGGCTTTCGAGCAAGGGGAACCTTTACCTTTACCTTTTATACAGTGTTAAAGGAGCACAATCAGAGACACAATACAGAGAAAGCTTAGGATACACTTAACTCTCTCACGAAATTCCCTGGGGGAATTGCCATGAACTCCTAAGTCTGTTTACTTGGAAGTAACCTTCAGCGAGCTCAGTGGTGCTTGAAGGTGAAGGTGAAGGTTTCCCTTGCTCGAAAGCCAGTCGAGTCCGACTCTAGGGTTGCGGTGCTCATTTCCGTTTCAAAGCCGAAGAGCCAGCGCTGTCCGAAGACGTTTCCATGGTCATGTGGCCGGCATGACTAAACACCAAGGCACACGGAACGCTGTTACCTTCCCACTGAAGTGGTACCTATTTATCTACTTGCCATTTCTTGCTTTCGAACTGCTAGGTTGGCAGGAGTGGTGCTTACTCGCTGGTAAATGTGCATTGTCTTGCAGCCTTGAAGTATTTAAAAACAATATGCCCACAGTTATTGTGCAAAAGGTGCACACGCAAGGCAGATTCCCTGTCCACATACCGCCCGTAGCAGGACCTGCTGACCCCCCCCCCCCCCCCCCCCAGATCTCCTTTTCCCTTTTCTTTAGAAGATTCAATCCGGCCACCGTCCGCCCCCACAGTTGGCTGGAACTCAGTTGGGAAGCTGATCGGTCGGCTACAAAAGTCTCTCCGGCTTTCTCCAGCTGAGCCCGTAGGATTTCTCTAAGAGAGTCCTGTCTGCAAATTAGGGGTGGATCTGGTTCTTTTCAAACCGCGTTGGCTGCAACACAGAACAGGCAGTCTGGAGTGCTGCCACTTTATCACACTGCTGGGGAAAGGAGGAGTGCGTGGGTCGAGCTGGGCTGCAATGGTCACAGGCG
>NW_015201008.1:0-4063 GCF_001447785.1 Gekko japonicus | reverse complement strand
TGGGCAAGGGGGCACATGTAAATGTTAAAGCACACCGCACTCCTGAGGCACACCGCACTCAAGTGGGTGTCTCTGGGACTGCTGTTCCCCTAGCGCCACCCTTTGTCCCCGACCCTGTAGGAAAGAGGCGAGCCATTGAAGAGCAAGCCCCTGTATCCCCACGTCGGCGAGGTGGCAGGTCAGCAGCTGGTGGTCGACCGTGTCAAACGTGGCCGACAGATCTAACAACAGCAATACCGCCACACCGCCTCAATCCAGATGCCTCTGGAGGTCGTCAGTAAGGGCGACCAGCACTGTCTCCATCCCATGCTCCGGGTGGAAGCCGGACTGGAAGGGATCTAGGGTGGAAGCGTCATCCAGGAAGCTCTGTAATTGTATTGCCACCACCCTCTCAATTAATTTGTCCCAATAGGGCAAATTGGAAACTGACCGATAGTTGGCCAATTCGGCTGGATTCAATGATGGTTTCTTAAGGAGGGGGCGGACCATCACTTCCTTGAGTGCCCCAGGGAATCACCCCTCAGAGAGGGACTTGTTGATAATCTCCCTTAGGGCCCCTTGAAACCCGTCGTGACCCGCTTTAATGAGCCAGGAAGGGCACGGATCCAGGCTGCAAGTGGTTGGGCATACAGATATGAGCAATCTGTCGACTTCCTCCAGATTGAGTGGGGTAAAACACACCAAAGCCAGCATCGAAGACGTGCAAGGGGCCTCAAGTTCGCTCACTCTTTCAACTGTGGCGGGGAGGTCATGGCGGAGCACCAAGACTTTATCTGCGAAATATCTCGCAAATGCCTCACAGCCAATATCCAATTCACTAACGTTTTGCCTGCCCTGTGGCAGCACTGTTAAAGACCGTTCTAAATAATTGGGCTGGGCGTGAGCTCGCAGACGCGATTGTGGCCGCATAGAATTCTCTCTTAGTGGCCTTGGTCGTCATCTCATAGGATCTCATAAACGTCCTATAAGACGATCTTGTTGCCTCGTTGTGAGCATGGCACCACCATCTCTCTAGTCGTCTGAGCTCTCGCTTCATCAGCCGCAACTCCTGGGTATACCAGAGAGCCAGCTTAGAGCAAGTGCGAAGAGGGTGCCAGGGAGCGATCTCGTCGATGGCTGTGGTGAGCCAGTTATACCAGTCCTCCACAAGTTCATCTAACGAGCCGCCAGGGGGCCTCGGATCCCATAGAGCCATTTGAAGCCACTCTGGGCCCATTTGGCTCCACGGGTGAGCTAAAATCTGCTCGCCACCTAAACAAGGTCGGGGTGGAACATTCAGATGAACCTTCAGGGCGAAGTGGTCCGACCATGGCACCGCTAATGCAGTGATCCAGTCCACTGTTACTCCCGCCGTGAAGATCAGATCAAGCGTATGCCCAGCACGGTGTGTGGGGGTCACAGCAAATTGGAAGAGTCCTAGTGCTGCCATGGATGATACTAGGTCCACTGCCTGACTGGACGCCACATCATCGGCATGGACGTTGAAATCACCCAAGACCAAAAGTCTAGAGTGCTTCAACGCCCAGTGCGTTAGGCGGTTGGTACACCAGCCAGACTGCCAAACTCTCCTCGGCCTCCAGCAACAGGCCAACACACTCAATGCCCGTGATCTCCACCGGTGGGAGCGCCCTGAAGGAGTAAGCCTCCCGAATGAAAATAAGCACCTCCCCCTCCTCTAGTTCGTGATTGGTGTAGGACCGAGAACCAAGGTGGGACAAGTTGGGAGAGCGCTACGGTCTCCCCGTCCCGCACCCAGATCTCAGTCACACATGCCAGGTCTGCATTTTGTTTTAAAAGATAGTCCCGGAGGACTATGGTCTTGTTGTTGATGGACCTGGCATTGCACAACACCAATGACAGAAGGGGGTTACCAATCCTGGCCCCACAGCCAACCACCTTTGGGAAGGGTCGCAGGCTGGAAGGGCGCCTATTCCCATATATGCCCCGAAGAGCATTAGGCTCTATGGACCAACATCTCCTGGTTGTCCCCAGCCCAAAGGATGTCTGTCCTGTCTCAAGTCAGTTTGGTGTAGTGGTTAAGTGTGGGGACTCTAATTTGGGAGAACCGGGTTGGATTCCCCACTCCTCCACTTGCACCTGGCTGGATGACCTTGGGCCAGCCGTAGTTCTAATAAGAGCTGTCCTTGAAAAAGAGCAGTTTGTGTCAAGAGTTCTCTCAGCCCCAACTCCCTCACAGGGTGTCTGTGGTGGGGAGGGGAAGGGGAAGGAGTTTGTAAGCCGCTCTGAGACACCTTTGGGTAGTGAAGGGCGGGGTATAAATCCAATCTCTTCTCTTCTTCTTCTCCACATGCAGCTGCTGGTGTGACCTTGGGTCAGTCACAGTTCTCTCAGAGCTGTTCCGGAAAGAGCAGTTCTCAAGAGAGCTCTCTCAGCCCCACCTACCGCACAGGGTGTCTGGTGTGGGGAGGGGAAGGGAAAGGAGTTTGTCAGCCACTCTGAGACTCCTTTGGGTAGTGAAGGGAGGGGTATAAATCCAATTTCTTCTTCTTCTTCTTCTTCTTCTTCTTCTTCTTCTTCTTCTTCTTCTTCTTCTTCTACTACTACTACTACTACTACTACTACTACTACTACTACTACTACTACTACTACTACTACTACTACTACTACTACTACTACTACTACTACTACTACTACTACTACTACTACTACTACTACTACTACTACTACTACTACTACTACTACTACTACTACTACTACTACTACTACTACTACTACTACTACTACTACTACTACTACTACTACTACTACTACTACTACTACTACCAGGGACAGGCCTTTTTCTGCCCTGGCCCCTGTCTGGTGGAACATGCTCCCAGTCGAGATTAGGGCCCTGTGGGATCTTCTTCAGTTCCACAGGGCCTGTAAGATGGAGCTGTTCCCCCAGGCCTTCGGTTGAGGCAGCGGACGTCTCTATATGGCCTCCCTGAGGAGGTTGTCACCCACCCACCTATCAACCCAAATAATATGCCAGGGAACCCCCACAGCCAGCTGATTTGTTAGAAGTGTGATTGTGTTTTAATGTCCGTTGTTTTCAAATTGTTTAATTTTAATTGTATTTATTGTATGTTTTACGATGTTACCCGCCCCGACTCTGCTGGTGGGTTGGGCAGGCTATAAATGCAAATAATAAAGAAATAATAAAGAAATAAACCTTTGTTGGTCTTAAAGGTGTCACTGGTCTCTAAGCTTCAACTAGAATTGTCACTGAAATTCCATCTAAAGAAAATTGTAGCAAAGGTATTTTATTTTCAACGTTTTACCCCGCTTTCCCATAAGTTCAGAGTGGTTAGGAACGTAGAACTCAAATCAATTGCAGGATAACGACCAGTTGCAGGATAGTGAACGTAATGAGCCAGAAATGTTAAAACAACATACCAGTCACAGCAAAAGAAAACCCAGCACATAATCTTGCCACTGCTGTATGCTAGAACATGTTCCCTAATCTTTAACCCTGCGAAGAAAATTAGTTTGAGAGAGTTTATTGCCACAAGGGCCCCGGTCACACGAGCGGGAAAATCTGCACTGGAAGGGAGGCATTTTAGAAGCTGAGCTAAAAGAAGCGCGGGAGCACGATCTTACGGTCCCGCACGGCCGATCACACCAAGGAGGCAACAGCGTAGCCCCAGCGAGGCAACACGGCACTACTGCATCACTGCGCATGTGCGGGTCACAGATGGCTGCTGGATGCCATGGGCTACCAGAATGTCTCCGATCAGACGCCCGCCCATGCCGCACATTTACCGGAAGCTACTACTTTCCCCCAGTGCCTTTTAAATCCGCTTCTTAGGCCGACGGTACGGGTTGGAGACGGGTGCGCTATGCTTCACAGGTGCTGTGGTATGATCATGCCCATTTGATGCGCCCTCAATCCATCCCTTTTGCGGGGCAAATCCTCCATGTGACCAGGACCATGGTTTCCATTTAATCACACAATGAAAACCCTTGTGCTATGGTGTTTATTGCTGCCCAACCAATGCCTTTAAAATCTGCACAGCCAATAGGGTTGTCAGCCTCCAGTGGGTGATCATGAGTTGGTGGGAGG
>NW_015201007.1:0-2936 GCF_001447785.1 Gekko japonicus | reverse complement strand
GTCCTCTTGATCATCCTAGAAAACAGGAGAGCCCTTCAGTTTCTTGTTGGTCTTAAACAGGTGAGCAGCTCGTTAACACCTTGACACGACTTGCTTCCCGGATCACAGAAGTAACATCGAGAATGTCCTTAAATGGCAGTTTTGCCACCCCTGATCCAAGACTTGCTCAATAGCACTCCTCAACTCTCCCTTTTAACAGGGTTTGCAGGAAGCCCAAAAAACAGCTGAGTGACAGGGAGCAGATTGCCCCCCATTGCTCAGCTGTTTTGGGCTGCCTTGAGCAGTCCCTTGTACCATTCCTGCCATACAGGTGTTTTTGGGCTGTCTTCTGCAGTCCCTTTAAACTTTAAAGGGACTGCACAAGGCAGCCTGAAACCGCTGACAACCAGAGTGCGTCTCCCCGCCACTTTGCTGTTTTTGCAGCTTTTGCGGGGAACAGAAAGCAGAGCCTTAAAGGGACTTATCCCTTTAAATCCCTGCTTTCTGTTCCATCCATGAACTCTCATGGACTACTACAAACTGCTTTAAAATTTCATGGAAGTTTGTGACAGCAGACCCACAAATGGCAAATTTTGATTCGCGTTTCAGTTCATGTCCATCCCTAGTGGAACTGTACCCAGTAAGATTTCCATTGGAAGCCTTTGATGGGACAGGGTTCGGTTGGGCTTGTGGTCAAATAGTCACATCTCAGGGAGAGCCTTTTCCCCAAGACCGATTGGTATCACCAGCCAGCCCTTACCTGGATAGCTGAGGCTAGCTCGATCTCATCTTATCTCAGAAGCCAAGCAAGGTTGGTACTTGGATGGGAGACCACCAAGGAAGATTCTGCAAAGGAAGACAATGGCAAGCCCCCTCTGCTTCTCGCTCACCTTGAAAACCCCTTGCTGGAGTCTCCACAATCATAAGAACAACACTAAATCCAAGATGATGGGAAAATTCTAATTTCCACCGGCCCCTGGGTGGAGGGGATATGCAGGAATAAAAGGGGAAGGAGTAAGGAAGTCCCATACTGCCGCTGTCCTCCATCTCTGCCTTACAAGCCCAACAAAAAGGTCGCAAATCCGGTAGGCCCCAGATGTTCTCCGGCAGAGAGTTACACCAGGTTTCTACCCAATAGGGACCCAGAGTGGCTTACATCATTCTCCTCTCCTCCATTTTCCCCTCACAACAACTTTGTAGGGTAGGTTAGGCTGAAAAAATGTTAACTGGCCCAAGGTCATCCAGTGAGCTTACATTGAAAGAGTGGGGATTCAAACCACAGGAAGTGGTGGCGGCTACAAGCATGGACGGCTTCAAAAGGGAATTAGATAAGCATATGGAGCAGAGGTCCATCAGTGGCTATTAGCCACAAGGTATAGATAGGGACTCTGGGGCAAGTGATGCTCTGTCATCTTGGTGCTTGGGGGGGCCAACAGTGGGAGGGCTTCTAATGTCCTGGCCCCACTGGTGGACCTCCTGATGGCACCTGGTATTTCTGGCCACTGTGTGACACTGGATGGGCCTTTGGCCTGATCCAACATTGGCGTCTCTTATGTTCTTATGACATTCAAATCCTCAGTTTCATCGTGTAGCTCCCTCGGTTACCCTGAGCCACTCTCTCTGCTTTTTCCTATGTAATTTTCGATACAATTTCTTTAGTGCACTTTTATCTCGCTGAGCCTCTAAAAAGCTCAGGGCAGCATTACGTGGTTTTCTCTCTCCCCATCCAATCCAGCCTACTAAAAGAGTTATCACTGGGATATGAAGGAAGAATATTTATTCAGGCCTGAAACTCACAGCATAACACTGGCTCAATCTCTGTGTCCCTCTTCCCTCTGCATAGTCCACCTCACAGAGCTGTTGTAAGGATAAATATAGAGAAAGGAGAGAACCAAGCACGCCGGCCTGAGTCCCATGGAGAATAACAATGCACTTGACAAAGTTTTGAGTCCAGTGGCACCTTTAGGACCAACAGAGTTGGTCTTCAGAAGCGTGCAGGCACACAAAAGGTCATGCCCAGAATTAAACTTCTTTGGCCTTAGAGGCTGGTCTTCAGAAGTGTGCATGCACAAAAAGCATATCCCCAGAATTAAACTTTGTTGGTCTTAAAGGTTGGTCTTGAGAAGCGTGCATGCACACGAAAGCTTATCCCCAGAATTAAACTCTGCTGGACTTAAAGGTTGGTCTTGAGCAGCGTGCGTGAACACGAAAGCTTATACCCAGAATTAAAATTTGTTGGACTTAAAGGTTGGTCATGAGCAGTGCGCATGCACACAGAAGCTTATACCCAGAACTAAACCTTGCTGGACTTAAAGGTTGATTTTCAGAAGTGTATATGCCCACGGAAGGTAATACCCAGAATTAAACTTTGTTGGACTTAAAAGGTGCAACTGGACTCAAGGTTTGTTCGACTGCTTCAGACGAACACGGCTGCCCACCTGAATACACCTAACTAGGGTTGCCAAGTCTGGGTTGGAAAATACCTGGAGACTTTGGGGTTGGAGCCAGGAGAGGGTGTGGTTAGGGGACGGGCCTCAGCATGGTACAATGCCATAGAGTCCACCCTTCAAAGCAGCCATTTTCTCCAGGGGAGCTGACCTCTGTCGGCTGAGGATCACCTGGAGGCTGTAGCAACCCGAGCTGCAGTGTTAGAAGAGTCAAGTAACGAATAAATACACACTGCAAAAACCTTTTAACAAAACTAATGTGTTCTATTTGTAACCATAATTCTGTAAAGTGCATAGTGTAACCATTATTACATCCTAGTCAACAGATATACATATTCATTACATAAAATACTGATGCAAAATTGTCTGGTAGTTGTTATATTATTTATTGTTATTGTTTACTAAATGTAATGAATATATATATACCTGACTAGGATGTAATAATGGTACACTATGCACATTACAGAATTACGGTTATAAGTAGAACACATTAGTTTTGTTAAAAGGTTT
>NW_015201006.1:0-2844 GCF_001447785.1 Gekko japonicus | reverse complement strand
ACTTTGCCGTGTGACCGGGGCCCTGGTAAGTTTCCGACATCAGTTAAAAACGTGCCATTTTGCTCTTTGGGGTGTGTGTGAGAGTTTTATATTGTTTCGTCTTGCACTCTCCACTGGTCTGGTATATTGACCTTCTATAGTGATTTTTATTGACTCTACAGGCCTTTCAATTCATAGTGCCACTGTTGTTCTGTCTGGGTTTTTTTCCCCCACCTGCTGTATACTGCTATTTGATTTTTATTGGACTTAAAAAAACCAACCAATTGCTAAACTGCACTTTGAAGGGGTTTGTTGCAATCAGGTTTATTTTGATGTCACTGTATGTCTATATAGTATGGTTTTTAACTTTTCTGTTGCCTTAGTACATTTTAGGGAAGCGCTTGTTAGGGTCTTCAGAATAGTAGGGATACATTTTTGTGGTTCCGTTTGTAGTGTGTGACGAAACCACAAATCGATATGCCGGTGTGTGAACTGAACAAGTTTGTATTGGTTCATGAGCCATTTAAAGTTTAAACCCCTGCTTTCTGCTCCACGCAGCTTTTCTTGGGGAGCAGAAAGTAGGTCCCTACCACTCAGCTGATTGGAAACCCCTGCTTTTTGCTCCCTGCGGCTTTTCACGGGGAGGAGAAAGCAGTCGTTTAAGTGGTTCCAAGTCCTTTAAACCAAACATCTTCCCTGTCCTGGATAGTTCAGGCAAGCTCGATATCATCAGATCTCAGAAGCGAAGAAGGGTCGACTCTGGCAAGGACTAGGATGGGAGACCTCCTTGGAATACCAGAGGCAGGAGGCAGGGGCAGGCTTTATTCCACCACTTCTCTGAATATCACTTTGTGAATCACTAACCGGCCAAGATTCGTAATGAACTTCAGTTCATCAGCCAATCTGTGCCCATCCCTAGTTTGAGAGTGTGCAATATAAATATTTAAAATAAGTAACAACCATGAGTCTATATTGGGTTGTCGACTTTCAGGTGGTGGCTGGATATCTCTGGGGATTACAATTGATCTCCCAGCAACAGCAATCAGTTCCCCTGGAGAAAATGGCTGCTTTGGAAGGCGGACTTTATGGAATTATACCCCATTGAAGTCCCTCCCCTCCCCAAAGTGCACCTTCCCTAGGCTCCATTCCCCAAATCTCCAGGTATTTCCCAACCCAGAGCTGGAATCCCTAGTCTATACAAATGACCAAATTACCAAGTCATTTTTCCAAAGTACACCCCCCAGCTCCATGACAGCCAGGCAAATGCCTAGCTGACACAGGTGTCAGGTAATGCATGTGATGAAATGCCCATTTGTGAGGGCGCTCTAATTGTTGAGTTCCATAGTCAGTGCTACACTTACGTTTTTGCAGTAATTGCACTGATTCTTCTTGAAGAGTCTCATGAAATGAAGTGTGAATGGCCAGAATTCACGTGGTGCCTTTTGTCTACTGATAGGAACTTGTTTCTCTAACAGAGATGTGTTTGCACGACTACTAATTAAAACCTGTTGTGAAATCATGTAAAACAAACCATTAAAAAAACTCTCCCCAAAGCAGCTCAGAATAATGTTAAAAATCTAAAACCAGCCCACCTACCACTGTTAAAATGTCAATTAACATAAAGGGAAACAGGTATCCAAGCATCAGTCATTCTGGTGATGGATTAAAGTGTTATGAATTGTGGTGGAACAGTCCTACTCCAGCTGAAGGCCCTGTTCCACCCTGCCCTCCAAGGTGTGTCTGGAATTTAAATCTGTAGGTAAATAAATCCCCTTTCCTTCCAAATGATAGATCTCAAACTTGGTATTTCTCAGATGTTTTCAGTACAGATGGTCAGAGATAACATGCACTCCTCTTGGCATTGTAACTTAAGCCGCAGTATAAAAATTGGTAGTATAGACAAGTCCAAATTAACTCTGAAGTGTTTGATCTCCTCTGTCTTTCACTTCATTTTCACCACACTGCTTTTTTGGGCTCTGTTTTGTGTGTCTGTGTGTGTGTATGCCTTATCTAAGATCCTCTCCGACAGTGAACTGACCATACTGTGCATGGGTCTGTTACGTGTTTAAAGTGGTGATGTCTTGGGAGATCCTGCGGTGGTCTGTTGGCATAATTATGACAGCAGATTCCCTGGAAATGGGGAAACTAATTTGAAGCTAGCTACCGGGCACGGCTCAGGATGACACATTGAGCAGCTCTGTGTATTCCATGAAGACAGTGATAAGACTTTTCTCAGCTCTGACACACTCGCACAAAAATTGGTCTCCACACTGTTGTTTTCAGGGTTTTTGGGTTTTTTTTAAAGCTGACATAAAACCTGACAGTGGCTTCCATTTCCAGGAACCTTAATCAACACATTTCTTTTTCATTCCCCCCCCCCTCTCTGTAAGGGTCATTTAAGCCTCCAAGTGAAGAACAAATAATTACATTGTATCTGCTGAATCAAACAGAAAATCCCTTCAAGGATTATCTCAGGTGTTAGGCTTACTTTGCCCGCTGATTCCTTGGCCCGAGTAAAACAAAAACAAACAAACAAAAAGGTTAATATTAGAGATTCTTCCCTGGGAATGACAGAAAAAAAAACTGTCTGCTAGCATTGTCTTCACAAATTCCACACAACTTGGGGGCTCCTTCAGAGGTGGAACATCTGAAGGAAGCCCAAGCATCTTTCAGCAGACTAGTCCTGGCCAGGATGGCCCAGGCTAGCCCGATCTTATCAGAAGCTAAGCAAGGTCGACCCTGGCTAATTATTTGGATGAGACACTTCCAAGGAATACCAGGGTCGCGACGCAGAGGCAGGCAATGAAAAACCACCTGTGATGACCTCCTTATTCTAGAGGTCTGGTTTCACTTTAAAAGTGTTCT
>NW_015201005.1:0-3021 GCF_001447785.1 Gekko japonicus | reverse complement strand
GGCAATGTTTAACTGTAATGAAAAGGGTTGGTTTTTTTACACACTTTCAGCTATGCTGAGCTCCATTTGAAAAGACTACACTGTGCACTGGGATTCTCTTCAGCTAGACTTATTTTTCATTTTTCTATTTTCATTATAGATACAGCAGAAAGCATGTACCTAAAACAAGGCAGATATTGTTGTGAGCAATGATTTGTTGCCTTGTGAAGCAAGGATGTAATTATGAACCAAAACCCTGATTGGTTATTAATAAATAAGAGATGCTATGGGCAGGCAGTACAAGACTGCTGTATACAATGGAATCTTGTATTGAAAAACTATTGAGCACAATTGGCAGGGCAAGGTGTATGCTGTGTGCCAAAAAACTAGGGCAATAAATTGCTTTATACAATTGCATGAAAACCAGGCAAATATTTCTAATAACACACATTTTAATATTATTTTTTTGGGGAAACAAATATTAAAAGCATGTGCAAATCATAGGGTTTTTTGTATTAGATTAATTCATTGCATTGGAGATTTGCATGGTTATAGTGAATTTGTGTGAAGCACAGAGGATTGGATCCAACAGTTTTTCCTCTGTTGAAAAATGGAAGAGAAGGGTCTTCCTTAATGCTCCAAAAGGTTATGCTGGGGATCATGGGACCTATATGGGCAAAACCCCCATGAGTGTTGGGGCTTGGAGTAAAGAGGGAAATCAGTTGTGATTGAGTGGAAAAGCTGGCAGGATCTGACCCAGAATGCTGAGAATAACCGAAGTCAATATCATATGTGCAAAGCTGCTTAATTTGAATGTATATTCTCATTCTGTGACTCTGTAATCTTGGGAAGCACATAATTTTCAATATATTAAACTAAAACTTTTAAAACACTCTTTTATTTCTTTTATATAAATAAAAAACTGCTTCCATGAGGATAATGTAATGCTGTCACGGAAGAAGTGAAAAGTTAGGATGGAAACATGGCCAGTTACATTTCATTCGTTTTATTTCCTCTTTTTTTGTCATTCATGTTTTCCTCTTGTTTTAAAATTTATTTTTCTTAACATTTTTGTAAAGTACAATAATGACACTCAATAAATCATCTCAGCAAAAAAAAACAACCCGGCCAAGGTGAGGACCAAAGAAACAGCTTATAAAATCCATAAAAAGAGAATCATAAAATTCTTCTGGCAACCCTCATATTCTCAGCTTTCCCTGCTTTCTATTCTCCCCACCTAACAGCCTACCTTTTTAGCTGTCCCCCCTGTTATGTATTGTGAATACTTGTATAAGGCCTGAGCTTGAATCTCGCTCCTATCTAAGGCTGGTATCCTGAACTGCACAGTCTGATTGGCTACTCTGCATAGTAGGCCAATCAGAGTATAAGAAAGGTTCTGGAGGGAGATGAATTCATTGGTCTTTATGAAAGCATTATGATTGGTTATTAACCTACTAGGGGGTGTGGTTATACAAGCCCGGAAAGTTTAAAAGAGAGCCGTTTGCTCTCCTGTGTTGTGTTCGTTCTTGTCATGTTCTAATAAAGCTGAATCACTTGTTAAGAGCTGCCTGAAGTCTCATATCTAACACCCCCATCTTCAGCTTTATTTTTATTTACTTTAGTTATACCCCACCTTTCTCCACAACAGAGGCCCAAGCAGCTTGCATCATTCTCCTTTCCTCCATTTTATCCTCACAACAATCCTGTGAGGTAGGTTAGGCTGACCATCACCAGCCCAAGGTCACTTAGTGAGCCCCATGACAGAGTAGGGAGTTGAAAGAGGGTCTCCCATGTCCTAGTCTGAAACTGTAACCACTACACAACACTGGTTTTTGTGGGGTGTCTTCTGTTGAGCAGTAGCAAGTGGTTGGGCCTGGGTAAGTCATGCAAGCCAGGTGGTAGCAAGTCACCCAGTGGTTGCTGGCAGGCCTGGCCCCAATGAGTCCTCCCTCTAAGTCCAAAGCAGCCCTGGAAGGGGTCTGCCTTTTCCTGACAGACACTGAAGGATTGTAAGCTGACAATACAGTTGTGGTTCCCTAGTAATAGCCATGGAGGGCATTTGTTTCTTAAAGCTACAAGCATAAGAGAACCCCACAAATGCAGGGAGAGGGAGATATGCAATATTTATTCTCCTAAAAAACATGATAAATCCAGGGCAGCATTCAGTCCACGAGGTTGTTCTGTTTTTAATACAAAAATCCAAAATGTTTCTCTTTGCAGCAGCAATTTTTGCATGTCAACATACATGTAGGGTTTGGGTCTCACTACCCTACATGCCCAGCCGCCTGCCCCCCGGCCAGGGGAGACTTGGCAATCCTACTACAAGCACTGCTGCTTCTATGTTTTTTGGGGGGATGGCTTAACCCCCTCCTTTTTTAAGATTTCAGATTTTTCTGCAAACCTGGGACATTTCTCAGGTTTGTAGAAAGATCTGTCTTGTCTGTTCATGGTTCCAGTCTCTGGAATTAAGTAGCCACATGTTTGTCTGTGTTGTTACTTAGAGACATTGATTCAAAACCTCCAGGGTCAGAAGAAGAAGATTGGATTTATACTCCACCCTTCACTCGGAGTCTCAGAGTGGCTTACAAAGTCCTTTCCCTTCCCCTCCCCACAACAGACACCCTGTGAGGTAGGTGGGGCTGAGAGAGCTCTTTCCAGAATTGTCCTTGAGAGAACAGCTCTGACAGAACTATGGCTTGCCCAAGGTCATCCAGCAGCTGTGAGTGGAGGAGTCAGGAATTAAACCCGGTTCTCCCAGATTAGAGTCTGTGCACTTAACCATTACACAAAACTGGCTGTTGATTCCATGCTAAACTTGTGGGCTTCCAGGAAGCATTTATTTATTTAGATATTTATACCCTGCTTTCCCCTCCAGTGTGGATGCAAAGCATCTTATGATATTATTTCTCCCTTCTTCCAACTGGTTGGCTCCCATAGATGACAGTATAATTAGACTAGGACCGGTTCCACAAAAGCAGTTGTTCCGCCCTCGGTCTCCCGTTTCCCCCCGCCTGAACTGCTCAATTTCCCACTATTTGCTGA
>NW_015201004.1:0-2644 GCF_001447785.1 Gekko japonicus | reverse complement strand
TAACCACGACACCCAACTGGCTCTCTAGCATTCAGAAAAAGCCAAGGATTTGCTCTACAACTACAGACGGCAGCCTGACTGGATTTTGCCCTTCCTCCTCATGGTGGAAGTCGTTCCCTTTCCTCACCTGGAATGCATTAACCAGCGGTGTTTGTACTTCCTCTACACCTTCCTACAAATCTTTCCCGGTCAGGTTTCCTTTCCTCGCAAAACATTCTGCCCTCTGACACATCATTAAGAAGGGAAGTAAATCGGCCCCAGCCGGAGGCCCTTGGCGTTTGTGCTGCCTCCCGTGTGGGAAGGAAAGCCGCCCCCAAAGTCTGGAAGCTCTTGCCTGAGGTCACGGTAAGAAGATTAGAACGCAAAGCCAAAGGGAGCCCATGAAGAAAGCGACACAAAGGCGCCGTGCGGCTGTCAAATAAGGCCGAGAAGGCCCAGCTGTTCCGTCAGGGTCCTTCTTTCCGCACCACAACCTCCCCGCACACCACAAGGGAGCAATCATTGGCCTGATTCGGGTGAGCAGCAAATGTGCGGAGGGGAAGGACGGGTCAGGTTTGTGTCCTTCTGCCTTCGTTTCATCTTTGTTACAGAGAGGACGTGCTTTATCAGTACGCGCACGACATCAATGAATACGCATGAAGCTGCCTTACGCTGAATCAGATCTGTTATGTACTGAGCCTAAAGCCATTCCGCAGGCTGTACCTAGAACGGGCTGAGCTTGCTTCTCTAAAACAATAGCTCCCCTGGATCCAGGAACTAACCAAATAGATAAGCGGGGCAATGTAAATAGCCTATCGCTGGGAGTGGGTGAGTGTTGGGCGTGGTGTTTTCCATGCTTATAAGCAGGGCTCCAGCCCTGCAAGCTTGTCTTGTAGTTTGCTGAAATCACTGAATAAACAGAGCTGATCACTGCAATGCGTCTCGAACCCAGTATTTAACAAGATCCTTGGTCCATTGAGGTAACTCTTATTTTTGGGAGGGAGTATTGTGTGTGTGTGTGTGTGCGCATAGTTGACTTCGGGCGACCCCTATTAGGGCTTGGGCACCTCAGAGAGGTGGCTCGCTATTGCCTGCCTCTGCATCCCAGCCGTGGTATTCCTTGGAGGTCTCCCTTCCAAGTACTTGCCAGGGTCGGCCCTGCTTAGCTTCTGAGACTGGATGAGAATGGTCTTGCCTGGGCTATCCAGGTCAGGACCATTAAGGTCACTCTTGTCTACTCGGACTGGCAGTGGCTCTCCAGGGTCTCAGGCTGAGGTCTTTCCCATCACCTCCTGCCTGGTCCTTTTTAACTGGAGATGCCGGGGATTGAACCTGGGACCTCCTGCATGCCAAGCAGAGGCTCTGCCACTGAGCCACAGCCCCTCTTTACAGCTCTCCAGGGTCTCAGGTGGAGGTCTTTCCCATCGCCTCCTGCCTGGTCCTTTTTAACTGGAGATGCCGGGGATTGAACCTGGGACCTTCTGCATGCCAAGCAGAGGCTCTGCCACTGAGCCACAGCCCCCTCCTTACAGCTCTCCAGGGTCTCAGGCTGAGGTCTTTCCCATCACCTCCTGCCTGGTCCTTTTTAACTGGAGATGCCTGGGATTGAACCTGGGACCTTCTGCATGCCAAGCAGAGGCTCTGCCACTGAGCCACAGCCCCTCTTTACAGCTCTCCAGGGTCTCAGGCAAAGAGGTCTTTCCCATCACCTCCTGCCTGGCCCTTTTTAACTGGAGATGCCGGGGATTGAACCTGGGACCTCCTGCATGCCAAGCAGAGGCTCTGCCACTGAGCCACAGCCCCCTCCTTACAGCTCTCCAGGGTCTCAGGCTGAGGTCTTTCCCATCACCTCCTGCCTGGTCCTTTTTAACTGGAGATGCCGGGGATTGAACCTGGGACCTTCTGCATGCCAAGCAGAGGCTCTGCCACTGAGCCACAGCCCCTCTTTACAGCTCTCCAGGGTCTCAGGCAAAGAGGTCTTTCCCATCACCTCCTGCCTGGTCCTTTTGACTGGAGATGCCGTGGATTGAATCTGGGACCTCCTGCCTGCCAAGCAGATGTTCAACCAATGAACCACAGCCACTTCCTTTGAGCCCCTTATACTGAATCAGTCTCTTGGTCCATCAAAGTCAGTATTGTCTACTCAGACTGGCAGCAGCTCTCCAGCGTTTCAGGCTGAGGTCTTTCCCATCACCTCCTGCCTGGTCCTTCTAACTGGAGATGCTGGGAATTGAACCAGGGGCCTTCTGCAGGCCAAGCAGAGGCTCTACCACTGAGTCACAGCCCCTCCCCTATGACTCATGAACACATGAAGCTGCCGTAAATGGAGTCAGACCACCAGTTCATCAAAGTTAGTATTGTCTACCCAGGCAGGCAGTGGTTTCTCGCGGTCTCAGACAGAGGTCTTTCACGTCACTGATTGCCTGGTACTTAACTGGATATGCCGGGGGTTGAACCTGGGACCCACTGTATGCTTATTGGGATATTTGGTTAATATAGCAGAGTTTGTCTGGTCATATAAGCATGATACTGAGTGCAGTAAATAAATCTCCCGAGAAGTATTTGGCAAAAAAAAGGTAGACGTACATTTATTTAAGTAGGTCCAGTCAAAGAAAGAAAGAAAGAAATGTTTAATGATTGTTTAATGCTTGTTTTTATGTTGTTT
>NW_015201003.1:0-2882 GCF_001447785.1 Gekko japonicus | reverse complement strand
AGTTAGAGCAGTTCCTCAGTGGAACAGACATCCTCGGGATGTTGCTGCGCTCTCCTTCTTTGGAGGTTTTCAAACAGAGGCTAGATGGCCATCTGACAGCAATGTGGATTCTGTGAACTTAGGCAGATCATGAGAGGGAGGGCAGGAAGGGTTGCCCCAGTGCTTAGTTCTTGTGCCCCCTTCTTACATGCCCTGGGAAATGCTGATTGCCACTTTGGAGTCTGGAAGCAATTTTTCTCTAGGCTGGTTTGGCCAGAGATCCTGGAGGTTTTTTGTCATCTTCTGGGTGTGGAACAGCGGTCACTGTGGGTGTGGGTATTTGTGAATTTTCTGCCTTGTGCAGGGGGTTGGATTAGATGACCCTGGAGATCCCTTCCGACTCTACAATTCTATGATTCTATGAATATTGTATATGCCATTAAATGTCAACAATGTTCTTCCATTCTCTACTAGGGCAAACAGGTAAAACCCTACACCAAAGGATAAATGGAAACAAATCTGACAATAAGGCCAAGTTCAGACTGGCAATTTGAAGCGCTAGGGAGTCGTGGCAAAAAAGACCTGGAATAGACCCGGAACGGCTTGGTCACGGTATTCCCGTTCACACTGCAGTGAATGAAGCGGGAGAATACCGTGGAGGGAGCGGAAGGGAGCGTTTGCACTGTTGGCATCCCCCTGGTGGGCTGCTAGTGGCTGTTTCTGCGCTCCGCTGCATGCGCCTATGCGCATGGGCACATGGGCGCTTGCCGTGGAAACAGCCAGCACCTCTTATCAATGACTGTGGGTTGTTCTCGCCTTAGCAGTGCTTGCGGTCACACTCAGGGAACTGGAATCAACCTGCTGTACACACGGTTTGCTACCATTTTCACCTGGTACTTTTTAAACTTGGGAGGGAAGTGGCACAAGACAGCTTGAGTATGGCTGGGGGATGCCTGAAAGATGTGCCTGTGTGAACCTGCCCCTTTAATCCGCTACTGAAATGCTCCGGAAACATTTGGCTGCCGGGCCAAACTGCGAGTCTGAACTCGGCCTAAGTATCACAAGACTGAGAAACCTGTAAGAGAACACGTCAACCTTCCAGGACATTCAGTGGGTAATCTCAAAGTAGCTGTTTTATTGCAAAGGAACTTCAGGAACAGGCTGGAAAGGGAAGTTGCTGAATTACACGTCATTATAACACTCAGACCCTGCCCCCAGGGCTTAACAGGGACATTGGTTTCTTATCTCACTACATATGCTTATCATTCAGTCCTTACATCGGTATTCTCACCAAGAAGGGTGATACATCCTCTTTATTTTATTGTATTTCTTATTTGGAATAGTAGATTGGAATAGTTATTGTAAAGTAATGCAATGAATAGTAGAATGCTATGTAATTTGGAATGGTAGATTGGAATGTATTTCTCTGGTCTGGTGACAGAGGAGACATAACATGGCACAACCAATCACCCCACCTTAAAGAATAGGATGCTGTTAGTTATGTCCATGTTTGAGAGGAGATGGGTGGACTGTAACTACAGGGTCTCCATTACTCTCAGCATTCCACTATTAATTTAATTTTTTAATTATTTTATTTCTTTGATTTATATCCTGCCCTCCCCGCAAGCAGGATCAGGGTGGCTTACAAGGTCACATAAAATATTATGACAGAGAAACAATATATAAAATTCAAACAATGAAAATTTAAAAATTTCAAGTTTCATACACAAACCAGAGTGACAGTTGCCTCAGTAGCGGTGCTCAGATGGAAACCTGAGCAGTGTTGAGGGGTATCAAGCCACTAACCACTAGGCTAGGGCTGTCAGTGGGGGAGTCTAAAAATGAAAGGGTACATTTACACATCAATCTCCAATTTAGATATATTTATTTGCATCACTATGTTTCCCCCCAGAATTAAACCCAAACAAATGGTGACCATATAAACTAAGCTTGTTATTCCTGTTTGGATCTTGCATCTGGTAAACATCTTCATTATGTTGTATGCTAATTTGCTGTTCACCTTCTACCTATATATATGTACTGGTAACTTCCATTTCAATGTATTTGAAGAAGTGTGTGGATAAAAGAAAGCTTGTTGTTGTTGTTCAGTCACACAGTCGAGTCCAACTGTTCGCGACCCCATGGACAAGATCCCGCCAGGCCCTCCTGTCTTCCGCTGTCCTCTGAAGTTTGCTCAAAGAAAGCTTATATCTTGAATAAAACTTTATTGGCCTTAAAGGTGCCACTGAAGTCAGGTTTAGTTCTGTTGCCTCAGACCAATATGGCTACCCACCTGAATCTATTTGTTTTATTGGTCATTAACCTAAAGCTATTGATTTCTTTTCATGAGCAGTCTTGCTGGAATTAACCAACTTTGATGATTTATTTATTTGGATATTTTACCTCATAAGCCAAGCCATGTTGGATCAAGCCAATGGCCCATCCAGTCCAACTCTCTGTGTCACACAGTGGCCAAAACCCAGGGGCCATTAGGAGGTCCACCAGTGGGGTGAAAACTCCAGAAGCCCTCCCACTATGGCCCCCCAAGCACCAAGAATACAGAGCATCACTGCCCCAGATTGTTCTCCCGTCCTCCATTTTACCATTATAACAACAAGCCTGTGAGGGATGTTAGGCTGCGAGAGAGTGACTGGCCCAAGGTGACCCCCCCCCAGCTTCCCTGAGTGGGGATTTTCGTATGTTTCATTTATGATCACTCTGGTCAAACTGACATCAGCATCACCATTAATCCACAACTGTGGGATATAATGCTAGTATTACAGCCTATGTATGTACAAAGTATAAGAGATTCACTTTACTTTCAACATTTTAACTGCTCTTATGTGTGATTCATTTAAACAATTTAAAAAGTAGTCTTTAATCTTCTCTGAAACTACCATGCT
>NW_015201002.1:0-2919 GCF_001447785.1 Gekko japonicus | reverse complement strand
GACTTCCCTGGCAGTCTCCCATCCAAATATTAACCATAGACCAGATCTAACAATCCGGTCTAGCCTGGACTATCCAAGTCAGGGCACCACCTCGAAAAAGCCATGATAATAATAAGAAATGTAGTTTTGAGTTTCTTCATGTGCCTTGGGGGGGGTGGCTTTTGAGGATATGCAAACTATTCACTTTTTTGCAGCAAATGATCTCATGGAAGGCATAGGTCCAAGAGTTAAGCTTTAAATGATTCCCCAAATAGCCTGAACATCATTAGGGAAAATACCAAATTAACAGTATTACACTCTTGGTCTGTATGGGTGTACCCAGACAGACATAAATTCAGGAGTGAGTCTGCCGTGGAGGTGAACATGCAACACAGATACCATTTTTCTTCTGGACTGAGTTTTGGGGGAAACAATTTATCTTGATTGGAGAAGAAGCCAGGCTTTGCATTAAGGTGATTGGATAGACCTTGGTGTCATTCATTAAGCTACTCCCCACCTTAGCACCTTGCAGTGTACCGATTGGTGAGCCCTTGTGTCAATCTCAGAGCCTCTTGCCTTCTATGAGCAGTTTGTAAAATGTTTTTTTAAGGAAGGATGGGGAAAGTATTTTTGTTTAAATGATGAACAGATGCTTAAAAATATTAAGGTGCTTGGAGACTCTCCAACCCCCAAAGCATTCGGTAAGTCACGTGGTAAGTCCAGTTTGTAGTATGGAAGCTGGATTCATAGGGTTGCAAAGTCAAGGGTGACATGTCTCACCCCACAGCAAAAAAATTCCACACTCTTGTTTGGAAAACATCTGCAGACGGCCTGTCTACCTCCTTCTAATGGCCACAGGCATGCTGCCCAAATGACTCCCTGTCCCATCTCATGCCTTCATGAGCTCTGATTGCTTGCTAACTTACTTTGTGGGCTTGTTGTCGTGCCCCATCCTGACACGAGGCATTCCGTCCCAGGCACCGGGCAACTGGTGGGCAAGGGAAGAGTTTGGACTTTGTCATTGATACACGCCGGCAGCAGAAGTTTAATCAACATGATGTCATTGTTCTTCGTTTGCGGGTCATAGCTAGGATGCACAATCACTTTGGAAGCTATTTTAATCTGTTCGGACCAGTCTATGCGCTTGAGGTTGTGCTCTCCGAGGCGAACAAAAAACGGCCTGCAAAGAAGAAAGACATGCAGTTGGTCTCTGCTGAGAAATGGTGTCTGGTGGAGGGCAGGCAAACGTTTATCAGCACTACTTCAATGTGAAAGGGAAGCTTTTCCTGACATGGAAATAATCAGTAGGTGAGGAGAAGAGCACTCATCTCTGTCCTTTCTTCATGGAAGTGTGCCCTTAAAAAGCACAGAAGCAGATAGGCTTACCAATCCCCCAGGTTCTGATGCTCATCATGGGGAAAATATATTTTTAAAGGCAACATTACCTGAGTCACTATGCCACTTCCAGGGAAATAAGACAAATGAAAGAAAGGGAAGCTTTTCCTGACATGGAAATAATCAGTAGGTGAGGAGAAGAGCACTCATCTCTGTCATTTCTACATGGAAGTGTGCCCTTAAAAAGCACAGAAGCAGGTAGGCTTACCAATCCCCCAGGTTCTGATGCTCGTCGTGGGGAAAATATATTTTTAAAGGCGACATTACCTGAGTCACTATGCCACTTCCATGGAAATAAGACAAATGAAGGTGGGTGACTCTAGGAAATTCCAGTATGGTAAAACCATAGAGTTTCCAGTGATTCCTAGAGCTACCTGACATTACTTCCAGGTTTGCCTAGAAGTGATGTAGGGACACAATCACCACCCCCAATCATCCCACTGGTTGCTAGGCAACTCTAGGTGCAGTCTCACTGACAAATGCTGGCAATCTACCTGGCAGTGAAAAGTCATTAACTTCTGTTAAAAGTTGAACACCTTTTCTTTCTTTGGCTGCTATTAGTTTTCTGGTAAAACTTAGGTACTGTATTTATTAAAATGCACAACTAGGTGGTTTTTTTGGGGATGTTTTGTGGTTTTTTTGCAAAATATGCCATCAAATAATTAGGGTTGCCAGCTGCAGGCTGGGAAATTCCTGGAATATTGGGGGTGGAGCCCAGGGAGGGCAGAGTTTAGGGAGGACAGGGACCTCCACAGGGTATAATGCCATAATGTCCATCCTCCAAAGCAGCCATTTTCTCCAGGGAAACTTATCTCAAAAGTCAAGAGATCAGTTGTAATTCTGGGAGATCTCCAGGCCCCACCTAGAGATTGGCAGCCCAGCATACAAGTTGCAGGCAGTGTTCCCTCTAAGCTGCATTAGGGGGTGCTGGTACACAAAGTTTTAGCTGGCTCACAAGTTTCAGCTTCCTGCCCAGAAGCCTTTTCCCCTCCATTGGAAACAATGGAGGATGGGGCACTTCCTTCTGGGGCACATAGAATTGGACCCCTTGGTCCAAACGTTTTGAAAGTTGGGGGGATTTTTAAAGAGAGGCACCAGCAGCTATGCTGCACATTCGGTGCCTCTACCTAAAAAACAAGCCCCCAAGAGCCCCAGATATCCCCAGATCAATTCTCCATTATAGCCTATGGGGCCTATTGACTATAATGTCCCCATAGGCTACAGTGAAGGTGGATAAAATGATTTTTTGCACAACCCTATTGGGCTTTTCAGTATGATTTGTAAGCTGCCTTGAGTCACATTGAAAAATGGGATATAAATATTTGAACAAATAAGTAGTTTGAGCTATGCTGAAAATTTGATGCCTCTACCTCAAAAAAACAACCACCCCAGAGCCCCAGATACCCCCAGATCAATTTTCTATTATAGCTTATAGGGGCTATTGACTATAATGGTTCCCATACGCTACAATGGAGCTGGGGGGGAAATGAGGTGTGTGTTTTTTGCACACCCCTATTATCCTTTTCAGGAGCTGCGGTGGCTCAA
>NW_015201001.1:0-2909 GCF_001447785.1 Gekko japonicus | reverse complement strand
GGATCTTGAGCATGACCTTGCTAGACTGCCAAGGAAATCCAGGGTTGCAAATGAAGAGACAGGCAATGGCAAACCACCTCGTTAACGTCTCTTGCCCTAAAAACCCTATGGGGTTCCCATAAGTTGGCTGTGACTCGATGGCACTGTGCACATGCATCCCTGGTGCGCCCCCAGCTAAATTTTTTATTAGAAGGTAATTTCCATAGCATCTCCTGAACTTCTGTTTTGATTATGTGCACACCTCGTCGTGATCTTATGTAATGATCCCTGATAGTTCTCTAGGTTTCTGTTCATGCTACACTCTTGGAGATAAAGGGACTCTTCATACGGTGCATTTTTAAAAAAAGATGTACGTGTGAGATATTTTAAGTGTTTTGTTGAATGTGTAACATTTGGGTACGATAAATATGTGTGTGTGGTAATCATATAGACACTCCTCAGGGAGCTGTGATTGGCAGTCTGGGGACTTCCTGCAGGGGAAAGGAATTTCAGTGTGGAAAATGGCCTGGAAAGGATTACAAAAGTGAAATTTATGTGGAACTTTTGTACCACCTGATTTGGGGCAAATGATTCTTTTACTGTAGGCGCCATGATCAAGGTGTGCAGAAAAGCTTCCTTGGGTGTGGTGTTGGAAGCCAATGTCATTGTCATCAAGAAAGTTTCAGATTGGTAGCTGAGTCAGTGTGTAGTAGTAGTAGTGGAACAAAACTTGGGTTCAGTAATACCACAGAGATCAACAAAATGTGTGTGTGCCAACGCTCACTTTGTCAGAGTTAATATGCATACTGATTTCAGCGTGCATATGCAAAGGCAGCATTCCTTCTTCCTCTTCCCCTGCACCCTTCAAGACTTAAAACTCAGAAAATAGTTTTATAATTTCATTCTTTTCATCTGGGTAAAAAGTGCAGAAAACAAATCCTTTGTAAAGCTACTTTTAGCCTTTAAACATTAAAGAACAAGACAACGACCGAAGATCCGCCGCAAGAAAAGGGTGCCTGGTAGGGTAGTCACCACCCCTATATGTCTGTGGCCCTAGGTTAGATTCTGTAAAAATGTGATTAGCATCTTCTGTAAGCCGCCCAAAGACCCCCAGGGATTAGGGCGGGATAGTAAATCGAATAAATAAATAAATAAATAAATTATGGTGGGTTTTCTTGCTGGATCAGGAAAGAGGCCAGTCTGCCATCCAACATCTCTCCCAACAGGTGCCTCCGGTAACTCATAAGCAGGGCATGGTGGATATCACAGTCTGTTGCCTTAGAGCCGGGTTTGATTCTGCGCTCCTCCGTATGAAGTTGGCTGGGTGACCTTGGGTCAGTCACAGCTCTTTCAGAGCTCTCTCAGCCCAAAAAGAAATCTAGGTTGCCACTAAAAGGACTAGAACTGTAAGACTGCCAGACAGTCTTAGGATCTCCTGGAAGGATGTGATTTGTTAAAAGCCCACAGCCTCACTTCAGGGGGGCCTCTCGGTTTGCCGTGGTGGCAGTGGGCACTGTTTCCAGTATAAGGAGGAAGGGAGGAGAAGAAAGTGGCACAGGAGCTGGAACTTGGAGGCAGAGTGGCGTGGGGAGCAGTGGGAAGAAGGGAGGAAAAGTGGAGCTGGGACTAGAACCCTGGAAATGCTGTTCCCCCACCCCACCCCACCCCGGCCTTGGCCGTTTCCCTCAGGCTATTTTTAATCACCCTTGGTAGAAGTCCCCCTTTCTTTGGTAAATAGAAACCCAAGTAGTAATTTGTAAGCGAATAGCTTTAGGAGACGGCTTAGTGGAAGAGCCTGTGCTTTGCCTACAAAAGGTCCCAGGTTCAGTCCCCAGCATTCCCAGTTTAAAAGGACCAAGCCGTAGGTGATGCGAAAGATTTCTACCTGAGACCCTCGAGAGCCGCTTCCAATCGGAATAGGCAAAACTGGCCTCAGCGTAAGACAGTTTAATGTGTGGGTTTACGGCATCATAAAAATATGCTGTGTAAGTTGAGCTTTGGCGAGGATGGGGCAGAGTCTCAGGGTTTTTGAAAACATATTTCATGCTGCCCAGTTACATGTCCTGTTTTCATTTTGTCTGACAGAGTATTTAACAACAGTTTTGGTGGGGCTGGATCCAAAAAAACGGCAGACAGAGCTCTGCTTAGGGAACAGATCATTCTTGCCTTCCCGGTCTTGTGCAGCAGTCCCCCAACCAATGCGATACAAAAGAACCTGAGGGTTGAAGGGGATCCTAAAGAACAGTGTAGGATGCAGAGCAGGACGCCCAGGTGGAGAGGCCCTTGCACGAGCGGAAGGGTTGTCCATTTGGGTCTTCTGGATGGGGAGCTCAATAAGTTTTAAATCTTTCTGGGTCTGTTCCTTTTTAGAGCTCCTTCTGTATTCATATGAATTGTTTGGATAGGGAAATCTTGGGGAGCTGGTTGTCTTAAAACTTTTATGCTGATATCTAGAAAATTGAGGTGCGATCTGGTAGACAATTGCATCTGTTATCACATAGCAGCAGTATTCTTGCTGGAGTGTTATTTGTTTGTGAAGAGACAATGAGATGGGTTTTTCTTTCTTTCTTGGTGCTTTCAGCTAATTTCACAGCAACCTCTGTACCTGCAAACTGAGTATTATTTATAAGGCTATAACTCTGTCCCCTCGGAATTGATCACCACAGTGGTGAAGACGCAATGGAGCAGACACACGGGGGTGTGGATTTTTATTTTTATTTTAGATTTGCTCAGAAACGCTTTTACGCAGGCATTGTTTTTCTGTGCAGCTCAGCTGTTTTGTGTCTTAAGGCACTGGAGGCTTTTCGGGTCGACTTGTCATGTTAGCGTGGGAACCTAGACTGCATCTAAGGGTGTTATAGTGCCAGTCACACTAGGAGAACGTTGTAAGCCGCTTTGGTACTCCATTGGGGAGAAAAGTGGGATACAAA
>NW_015201000.1:0-2958 GCF_001447785.1 Gekko japonicus | reverse complement strand
GTCTTGTTTTAACTAATGTATTATTGTTTTTAAATGATGAAATTTTGTTTTGTTGTTGTACACCACCCTGAGTCCTGTCTCAAGTAACCAAAAATAACAAACAAACAAACAAATTAAAATAAGCTTCAATTCCAGAGGATCCCCAGGTCCCACCTACAGGCTAGCATCCCTAATTGGTTATTAGTTGAGAAAACTTTATTGCTAAGCAGGTAGACATTTTGCTAAACAAATAAATAATGGATAATAAAATCAACTGCCAAAAAGGATAAATAACCCTCTTCCTTCAAGATTCTGAATATTCAGTTTAAGGGCCTATTTACACAACAAAAGATTTCCCCAGGTTGCCATGAACCATTTGCATCAGAAGTGCAACAGGAATTCTGTGCCTTCCAACAAGTCCACTTCTGATCATGACTGTGGTATGCAGACTGAAGTGGCTATAGGCTTCCAACCTACAGCATTTTTACTTCCTTTTGTTGGAATATGCAAGGTCTATCGTGCATAGATAAATAAGATGACAGCCCTGACCTGGATAGCACACACACACACACACACACATGCACACACTCACCAAAAAAAGATAAGATGCTAAGAACATCCTGCAGGGGGAAACAGAAGAGTCAACTAGTTAGCATAATGAGATTAGGGACTTCCTACTATTTTCAGATAATCTCCTCCCTTTCTCCTGATTGGCTCAATTGAACTTTTTCCTGCTCCTGCTGAGAACTGTTCATTTCTGGTCTCCTCCTAACTAATTAGACAGTTAGACGTCTCTTTCTCTCTCCTCTTTCTTACAAAGTTTGTTCTCTTACTGCATATCTACATTCTGCCAAGAGGGTTCTGGGCCCGGTGTGAGCACTTCATCTATGAAAGAAAGAAAATATAGATCAGTAGGCAAAAGATGGTGACTTTCTGCTGTGTTCAGCACAGTTACCTACTAGATAGGCTTACGGAAGACAACTATTTGATATGGATGGAGAGAATGAAGAGTCACCTGCTTGAGACAGGACTGTGGCATGCTTTTCAAAATCCCTGACTGGACGATGATGTTCCAGCAAAGCAAAAAGCCTGGGACGCTAACAATGAGAAGGTGAGAGGAGCCATGATAAAAGGTTTGACTGATAGAGACATTCTATGAGTGATACAGTGCTAAGGCTGTATGGTCGAATTGGAGGGGCTTTAGGTAAATTCATCTCTCAAAAGCCAGCTGTACATACCAAAGAGACTGTTTCGCACTAAAATGTCAGACCATAAGTTGCAAGACCACTTAGATGAAATGCTTAGTCTAACTCAACTGTTAAGAAGTGCTGGGAAAGAGATTGCAGACCAGGACTTGGTTGTGTTGCTGTTAATTAGCCTGCCAACGTCATATGAAAATGCTGTGTCTCAAGTTGAAGCAGAAGGGGAAAAAATTTCTCATAGAAGTAATAAACCAACTTGAGCAGACATACAGACATGGACAGTTTGAGGAATTCAACAAGAAAGTTGAACCAAATGTTGATCAAGTAGCTCTAAATGTAAACAGTAGGAGTAAAATAATCTGTCTGGAAAACCAGAGCACATTACAAGAAACTGCAGTTCTTTTAAGCAAAAGGGTGCCTCTCCAAAAGAAAGAAAAGGGGAGAAGTCCAAGCAGCCACGATTGAATACGTGTTTTATATTGACTCAAGGAGCTATCAAAAGTCACACTTTGGTGTGCACATAAAGACTTCTTTGAGACACTAAAATGAAGACAGGAGAGAGACATTAAGTGTGGCAGATGGCAGATTTGTGATTGCAGAATGGGTTGGCGAAGGAACAATAAAATGCAAGCTCCCAGATGGACAAATCAGAGAGGTCCCCATTGAAAATTGCCTGTATGTGCCACAATTAGCAAACAACCTGATTTCTATAAGTGTACTTGCAACAAGATGAATAGTCATATCATTTGAAGAAAAATGTTTTATTAAGCAAAAGGGAGAATTGATTGCAACTGGGAATGTACATCAGGACTTCTTTGCTTTAGTGGCATGTATGCAAAGTACAAACCTAACTTAACATTGCAATCACAAGAAATGTTCCTGAGTATGACATAGGTCTTTAGGACACAGAGATAATTATGCTATTGTCCAACTTGAAAGCCAGAACTTGACTAAGGGCATACAGATAAACAAGTGCACTATTGAAAGAAACTGTCTGCATTGCATCCAAGCTAAAGGAAGTAGATCTAGTTTCAGTAAGAGCCATGAGACAAGCCAGACACAGCACCCTCTGGAGCTGATACATAGTGATCTTTGTGGTCCAATGAAGACTGAGACCTCTAGTGGGAACAGGAATATACTAACTTTTATTGATTTTTCAAAGTATACAGTAACCTACTTGATCAGAGAGAAAAGTCAGGTTGTATAGAAATATTGATTTCTAAAAGCCTTCTGCCTTCTCCTGTTCTGTCTTTGATAACACTGTGGCTTACTTCCTCTTGCAAGCCAAATGGTGAGGCCCAGATGACCTCAATAGCATGCCATAAACCCACATTCTTTCACACCTCTAAGTGGAAGAGCTAGACTTCAAGGCGCCTGCTTTGATGCTACATGGGCCATGTCACGTACATCATGGAGAAGCTGGAGGTTTGGGCCATGTGACTGCAGGCGTGGTTTTCCAAACTCCCAGCCTATCTCCTCACGTTGCCATGACAACTAAGTTTTGGACACACCTATGTCTACTTGCAGTTGGCTCCTGGCCAGGGCTAATTTGTGACTAGATTGGGGTATAATTTTCTGATCCCTTGGAGGAGAGCTCTTTCTCTGTTCCTGCCTGTGAGCTCTCTGATGGACACCTGAAATGCTGTCCTGCCATACTGTCTCGGGGAGAGACAAAGAACTGCTTTGTGAGCTGAGCACATGTTTGCAAAGATGGAATTCCTGCCATTACAAATCCCTTGGTGTCTTAATGGATTATTTGGACTGATGCTATCCTGAA
>NW_015200999.1:0-3293 GCF_001447785.1 Gekko japonicus | reverse complement strand
TCTGTCTTCAAGTGCCCATTTTGGAGCCAATTTCAGCCAGTTTGGCATAGTGGTTAAGTGCGTGGACTCTCATCTGGGACAACCAGGTTTCATTCCCCACTCCTCCACTTGCAGCTGCTGGTGTGACCTTGGGCAAGCCATAGTTCTGACAAGAGCTGTTCTTGAAAAAGAGCAGTTTCTGTCAGAGCTCTCTCAGTCCCACCTGCCTCACGGAGTGTCTGTTGTGGGGAGGGGAAGGGAAAGGAGTTTGTAAGCAGCTCTGAGACTGTGAGTGAAAGGTGGGGTATAAATCCAGTCTCCTCCTCTTCCTCCTCCTCCTCCTCCTCTTCTTCTTCTTCATTATCAACTTTGTCCTCCATGTCTTTCAAATACTGCCCAGGCAAGTGCTTTTCCTTCCAGTTGTCAAAACGAGTTCTGATTTCCATCTTTTTGTAATCTTCTTTGGTTCCTATCACCTTAAATAAGTCTGCCTTGTACACTTCGACTAGGAGTTCCCCTGGCTTTTCTCAGTGTAGTCATTCAGTGCTCGTTTTTCTTCTTCAGCTGCCCCCAAAAAAGTGGGGGACCCCTGCCAAACCTGGGGGGGTTGGCAACCCTATACCAGCTTTTTAAGGGTTTGCTGTGTTTTCTAGACAGTTGTATGTTACTTAACCAGCTTAGGGTTGTCAAGTCCTATCTTCACTCCCAGCAGGGGGCTTTGGGGGACGTTCCTGGAGGGGGCGGGGCATCCCTGACATGATGATGTCACATTGGGGATGTCCCCCCCTGCCTGTCTGCCCGCCCGACAGGGGCGCCGGCTCCCTGCAGTTAAAGGGGGCCCCTGATCTTCGCAGAGGTCAGACCGATCTTCGCAGAGGTCACACACGTGGGGAAATGCCGGCTCCCTGCAGTAACTGCAGGGAGGCGGCATTTCCCCGTGCCCGATCGGCTGGCCAGCAGCCACCCCTTTCCCTCCTCTCTCTCAAGAGAGAAGGGAGAGGGGTGTTGGGGCTTGGTGGCGGGGCTTCCCCTGGCGGCCAGCTGGCTGCCGGCAGGTAGAAGCCCCCAAAAAGCAGTAGACCCTTTCCAAACTAGGGGAGTTGGCAACCATATGGTGGTAACATCCCAGTAGGCCGAGTTGGGATGGTAACAAAGGTGTGGCCAAGATCGGTGTCCAGAGTATGCCTAGCTGTTAATGTTGTTGTTGACATAAAGGTCTTAACAATTCACTTGTTATTAATGGCAGCTCTTAATCAAAGGCCTGATGGAAGAGCTCCATTTTACATGCCCTGTGGAACTGTAATAGGTCTCGCAGCGCCCTGATGTCTTCCGGGAGCTCATTCCACCAGTGTGGGGCCACCACTGGGAAGGCCCTGGCCCTGGTAGAGGCCTATCTGGCATCTTTCGGTCCAGGGAGGGTCAAGCGGTTTTGAGACCGGGACCTCAGTGCTCTCTGTGGAACATGTGGGGAAAGGCGGTCCCTCAGGTAGGCAGGCCCCGGACCTTATAGGGCTGTAAGCATGCAGACCCTCTGTCTCTCAGGACGGGTTGGTTCAACCAGCAATGCACCACATCAGGGTGCCCCAGGAATCTATATACCGGGCAGTTTGACATAAGTGGACATAAAGATGGATGCCAGAACTGGCAGACCCTGTAATCATGCCAGGGCAGCGACCCGGGGAAGCAGATGAGATCTTGTTCTGACAGCTGCAACCTCCCCTCCGCCCTGCCGGCATCTGCATACTCTGGACAATAGACTTGCATCACCCTAGAGCTACTTCTTTTCAGCCCCAGTCCCTAATCCTACCAATATCAGCTCATTCTTCCTCCCCACATCTCCTTTATAATAAAAACTCCTGATTTCTACTACCTTCGCCCACCCCAAACCCAGGTGGCTCATCAAGCAGTATTGTTTCCTTTTTGATGGGTTGAAATTAGCAATCCATTAGTTCTTCAGCCACTCGAGGAAGCAATCAGGAACCCAACCCAAATTGTGCTTCGCATCCCAAAGAGAACCTTCGGTCTCTTTTGTCCACTCCTGGGAACTCTATACGATGTTTCCAAACGACATGGTTTTATCCCCGATTAATCTCATCAGTGCTTTGTTCTGAGGGAGCCCTCACATTAGCAAGCCCTCTGGATACATTTTTGGGTATAACTAGACCAGCACTGCCCCATTGCTTTGTTTGTGTGGTCTTGGGCACCTACCAACACCCTCTCCCCAATATACCGGGTCCTTCCTCTCCGCGAAGTGCTGGTCCTTTCATCATATCTCTTCCTTCACAGTCTTCTCGACTTCTTCAGAAAAGGGAGCTATTGCGTCACACCACGCTATTCTCCTGCTTCTCCCTTTATTTCCCGTAGACCTTGTACGTGTGTATGCTTTCTGTGTGCTTCTTGTGTATTGGTTTTCCATTCAATAAAACATTCTTTATTTTACCCTTGAACTGGTTAATGAGAGCTTTCTTAAAGGGAACGATCCCCATATACCTAGGTAGTAAAAAGGTTAAGGTTCCCTTGCTCGAAAGCCAGTCAAATCCGACTCTAGGGTTGCGGTGCTCATCTCCGTTTCAAAGCCGAAGAGCCAGCGCTGTCCGAAGACATTTCCGTGGTCATGTGGCCGGCATGACTAATCACCAAGGTGCACGGAACGCTGTTACCTTCCCACCGAAGTGGTCCCTATTTATCTACTTGCAATTTCTTGCTTTCGAACTGCTAGGTTGGCAGGAGCTGGAACTAGAGATGGGAGCTCACTCCGTCATGCGGCACCCGGGTCTCGAACTGCTGAACTACTGACCTTCCACAGCCTGCAGTTCAGCGTCTTAACCACTTGAGCCACCGCAGCTCCTTATCCTAGGTAGTAGATCCCCGCTAATACCCCACCTCTCGCTGAGACCTGTCATTTAGCTAAATTCCCCCAGAAACTGAAGGCAGCGATCCAGCATCTTAAATCTGCACTGGTAGGGATAACATAGTGAGTGAAGCTTCATCATTATCTTGCGAGTTTTGCGATCTATAGCTTCTAATTCTGGTTGTTTCCATTGATAATGCCAGCTGTGTATCTAAGAATTGGGACTGCCCATGTGTTAATTGCCGTTACCATGTTGCCTGTGTATAATTTGGTCTGCAATATCTTTTTAACTTCTGGATAGTACTCTTTGGTTGTATTTTTCTTTCTTTTTTATTTTATAAAGACAAACACAACACAAACATACATACATACATAAATGGGGGATTCCCATTACATCATCAAGTTATCTGTTTAGGTACCTCATATAATGTATAGTTATTTGTTTTCTATGTTCCACCTTGTA
>NW_015200998.1:0-2615 GCF_001447785.1 Gekko japonicus | reverse complement strand
GTGGGGTGGGTTAGAGAGAGGTTAGGTAAGTCTTATGGTGTTTTCCCTGTGAATTGACTGATCTAAATTGATTGATCTAAACTGAATGATTGAATGTTGGCTATCGATCAATTTGATTGGAGATTGAATTTATTTTACAATTAATGGTTAGGGTTCTTAATTTGGTAGGAATTGCTGATAGTGTGGAGGGTAGTTGGGAGAATACTCTCAAGGACAGCATTGTTTTGTGGAACTGTCCTGTAGTATTCATTAGGATTAGGACTGAGAACCTTTACTGCACCTGCCTTCAGATGTTTAGTGGACCCAGTTTCAGGCCAATAATTTATTTATTTGCATTTTTATGCACATTTATTTATTGCATTTGAAATAAGATCTGATGGGGGAGGCCATGTTGGGGTCGGGGATCCCAGTGCTGATGGGGCAGGGGAGGTATGACAGTGGGACAAGGTGGAACAGTGGAGGGGGATAGAGATATGGATATGCTCGATCCCCTTCCAACCTTCATCCCATCTCAAGAGATGCTGGCTGTAGGGATAGGATGACATACCCTTCTCCGACACTGGTGTTGTGCAATGCCAGGTCTATTAACAATAAGATCTCTGTCCTCCAGAGTTATCTGGTAGAACAGGCAGTAGACCTGGCTTGCGTGACTGAGACCTGGGCGAGGGCGGGTGGAACGCTCTGAGTCAACTGCCCCCCCGGGGTTTCTCAGTTCTTCACCAGTCTTGGACTGATGGGGGGGGGAGTGGCCTTACTCATCCGGGAGGCTTTCTCCTTCAGGCCACTCCCTGAGGCAAAGATTGCTGGCATTGTATGTGTTGGCCTGGTGTGGGAGATTGAGGAGAGTATGGCCATTTGGTTGGTGTATCATCTGTCTAACGCACCAGCAAATGCCCTGCCAGACCTGTTGGAGGCTGTATCTAGCTGGGCCTTGGAGTACCCCAAGCTTTTAGTCCTGGGAGATTTCAGTGTTCATGCAGATGATGCAGCCTCCACTCAGGCCATGGACCTAGTGTCGTCCATGGTGGCACTGCGACTCTCCCAGTTTGTTTCGACTCCCACACATCAAGAAAGCCACATGCTGGATTGTATCTTTGCATCAAAGATAATGGTGGACCGGATTACTGCTGATGCTCAGCTGGGTATCCCTAACCCTCCCTGTTTAGGTGGTGAGCGAATTTATGCTTGTCCGCAGAGTCAAATGGACCTCAACAGGTTCCAGGAAGCTCTGTGGGATCCGATTCCTGCCAGCAGCCCACTGGATGTGCTAGTGGAAGATTGGCACTCCTGTCTTTCCAAAGCAATCAACAAGGTTGCCCCCAGCACCTTCTTTGCCCTCATACCAAACTAGCTCCATGGTACACCCCAGAGCTATGGCAGATTAAACGAGAGCTAAAATGACTAGCAAGAGGGCTAGTGATGAAGCTACAACAGCGAACTTGTGATGAAGCTACAACAGCTTTTTATAGGTCATTTATGAGAACCTATGAGATGGCAGTGAAGGCCATGAAGAGAAATTCCTATGCGACCTCCATTGCGTCTGCTAGCTCTCGCCTGGCCCAATTATTTAGAATTATTCGGTCATTGACTATGCCTCAATGCGTACCAAATACTACAGAACTGGCTATTGGCATTTGCGAGCTATTTTGCAGACAAAGTCTTATTATTCTGCCACAACCTCCTGACCACAATTGATACAAGAAGAGAACTGGAAGCCCATTGGCCATCTTTGGGTCCAGTTTTGGACCACTTCAGTCTGCTCTCCCAAGATGAGGCTGACAAGATCCTGGTAGCTGTGAAGCCTACCACATGCCTCCTAGATCCCTGCCCATTGTGGCTGGTTAAAGCCTGTGGCGATGAGGTGTGGATCCCCCTGAGGGAGATTATCAACTTGTCCCTTTTAATGGGGACCTTCCCAGGGGGACTGAAGGAGGTGGTGGTTTGCCCTCTCCTTAAAAAACCTTCTTTGGACCCAATGCTCCTTAATAATTACCGCCCAGTGTCTAACTTACCATTCCTAAGTTAGGTGGCAGAGAGACCAGTGGCAACACAACTTCAGGCTTTCTTGGATGAAGGTAAGGTCCTGGACCCTTTCCAGTCTGGCTTCTGCCCTGCCCATGGGACGGAGATGGTGCTGGTTGTCATGGTGGATGATATCCAGAGACATCTGGATCAAGGTGGATCGGCGCTGCTGACTCTTCTTGATCTTTCAGCAGCATTCAACATGGTTGACCATGAGGTGTTAACCCATTGCCTCACTGATGCCGGGCTATGGGAGCTTGCCTTGCACTGGCTGACCTCCTTTCTCCAGAGTCGAGGACAGAAGGTGGCAGTGGGAGAGTTATCCCAGCAGCACCCAATGGAATGTGGTGTGCCACAGGGAGCAGTTCTCTCCCCCATATTCTTTAATATCTATATGTTCTCCCTCACCTAGATTATCTGAAGGTATGGGCTGGGTTGTCACCAGTATGCCGATGACACCCAGCTCTATCTACTGATGGATGGCTGCCCGGACACGGTCCCAGGAGATCTGGATGATATGTTACAAGCTGTGGCTGTATGGTTGCGACACAGCCAACTGAAGTGAAATCCATCTAAGATGGAGATCCTGTAGC
>NW_015200997.1:0-3066 GCF_001447785.1 Gekko japonicus | reverse complement strand
ATTTACCCCCTTATGAAATATGTTTTTATTCCTGTCTGTAGTTTGATTCATGAACCTGAACCCAAGACCTGAACCCAGTCTCCTGTTTCTCCCTGTTGTCTTGCTGGGGCAGGGGTGGGGTGTCTGTATCTCTCTCGCCAGGCAAAAGATGCCCTTCCTCCCACCCAAACCCCAATGCAGAAGACAAGAAAGCCTCTGCTCCGTTCCGGGGCCAACCGGGTTGTCCTACTGTAATATATCCAGTTCACACCACGTGGCCAGCTTGGGCTCCACGCGGTCAAGCGCAAACGTCAAGCTTCGCTCAAAGAGACAATGGACTATGCGGATCCTAGCCCGCGCCAATCAGCGGGCTAGGTTCCCGGCCGAGAGCCTATGGAACTCTCGGCCACTGTAAAAAACCTATTGGGGAGTGGGGGGGTGTTATGGGTGGTGGTTTCATGGGGAATATAAGCCGGCCTGTGAGCCAGCTAAAGTTGTCTTGTTCTACACCTAATAAAGTACGCTTTGCTGAAATCACTCTCCGTCTGCGTACTTTTCACTGGCGACGAAGGTGGGATCCATCTCCCTTAGAACAGAGACCACGTTCCGGACATCGCCTTGAGTCGCCATGCCAAAATCGCCACCGGCATCGTTCGTTTCATCGAAAGCACCGCTCATCACACCACTCCCAGCTCCAAGCATCACCCCACTGACTACGAGAGCAGCACCGCACCGTTCCTTCTCTATGCTCGCTAGTTCTCGCCGTTCCCGTCGTTCGCTTCCACGTGGAACCATAAGATGGCAGTCTCCCTGCCTTCAATATCTTCCAACCCTCGCAGTGGGAAACGTGGCTGGAGACGCTCGAGAGCCACTTCACCATCTACAACGTGGCGGACCCAGGTATGAAAGAGGCGCCACTTATGCACCACTGCGGAATAGAGGCCGATCTCCTGCTTAAGGCTGACCAAATACGAGTCTTACAACTCTTTGGTCAAGGCGCTGGCTCCCAAACCAACTAAGTTTGTGGAGCGCATGGACTTTTTCGCGAAGGTCCAGGGCCCCGATGAGACCACCTCTGATTTCCTGGTGGCTCTGCGTCGGGGCGCCACCAGGTGTTCCTTCTCCAACCTAGCTGAAGCTCTCCTCAACCAGTTCCTTGTGGGATAAGGGAGCCTAAGCTCCGGAGGAGGCTGGTCAGCCAGGACAAACTGGACCTAGATAAAGTGATCAGGGAGGCAACCGCTTATGAGAAGGCCCACCAAGACCGCCGCTCCAAGGCGGTTCACTGCACCCAAGCGACTGTTGGCTCCGACGCCTCAGACAAGGAAGATGTACTACAGGTCCGCCAGTGGTCATCTCAGCGCCCACATCACTAATCCTCCAACTCTGGCAAGGCGTCTTCTACCACTTCGGCTCTGTGTGCCAGCTGTGGGGAAGACCATGAGCGCAGGTTGTGCAAGTTCTGAAACGCCGTCTGCAGAATGTGCAGCGGGTTTGCCGCTCCAAAGACCAATGCCAGAAGTCGTCCGCTCACCAGATCACGCCAGAGCAGCACATCGACCTCCACACCCTATCGGCCCACCACCAGCAACACCTGGTATGTAACTTGCCCCCTGATGGCCCCAACAAGGTGCACGTCACTGTCCTTATAGAGGGGACCCCCTGCAGCATGGAGACAGACACAGGGTCCTCATTTTCCATTATCTCCGCGGATACGCTCCGCAAACTGTGTCCTCAATGGGGTCCCCCTTTGGAAGCCACAGGGTTTCGCCTTACGGAACTTTAATAAGAACCCTGTGGCGGTCCTGGGCTGGGGCATGTTCCGGGTGCAGTTTCAGGACTTTGATTGCCTCGTGGTGGTGGATAGGCAATGCTCCAGTTTGCTGGGACTCTCCTGGTTCGGCCCTCTGGGACTGTCTTTGCATGGGATCAACCAGGTCCGGTCCCCGGACGTTGGCGAGGTGTGTGCTGAATTTCCCCGAGTTTTCGATGGCACCCTGGGGTGGTTTTCGGGAACCCCCATTTCCTTGGACATTGATCATGCTATCCGCCCTATCCGCATTAAGGCCAGGCTACCGCCGATTGCAATGAATCCTAAGATTGAGGCTGAGGTAGATCGCCTGGTGAAACAAGGGGCTCTGGAACCGGTCACGTCGGCACGGTGGAAAACCCCAATAGTCACCCCGGTTAAGCCAAACGGGGAAGTGCGTATTTGTGCGGAGTACAAATGCAAGCTTAAAAAGGCTCTGCAGGCACACGCTTATCCGGTGCCAGTGGTGAGCCACGTGTTGGCTGCTTTAGCGGGGGCCCGGGTTTTTGGCAAGTTAGACTTGGCTCAGGTGTATCAACAATTGCCGGTTGTTGCCGCCACAGCCGAGGCTCAGACTATCACAACGCACAGGGGGGCTTTCAAGGTGCACCGCCTCCAATTCGGAGTCTCGGTCGCGCCGGGTATTTTTCAATCTTTTATGGATTCACTCCTAAAGGGTATCCCCGGAGTTCAACCATTTTTATACGACGTGCTGATCGCCGCCCCGGACCACTCATCTTTCGCGGACCGGCTGTGGGCGGTGCTGAATCGCTTCGACACGGCTGGACTCAAGGTAAAGCGGGAGAAGTGTCTCCTGGGGGTCCCTCACATCAAATATCTGGACTTCGCGGTCAACGACTCCGGTATCCATCCCACCGCGGACAAGGTGAAAGCCATCACCCACGCACCGCCTCCACGGTCCAAATCGGAGCTGCAGGCTAGGAATGGGTTCTCACCGCCCTTCACGAGGCGTATCCAAGGGTGGTGCGCATGAAAGCCTTGGCCAGGAGTTACGTCTGGTTGCCGGGGCAAGACAAAGACATTGAGGATGTAGTAAAGAGGTGCCAGCCATGCCAAGCCTCTCGGCCAGAACCCCCTCGAGCCCCGGAAAGGGCCTGGGAATCCTCTCACCGCCCCTGGACCAGGTAACACTTGGATTTTGCGGGACCTTTCCAGGAGCAGCTTTTCTTTATTCTTGTAGACTTCTACAGTAAGTGACTGGAGGTAGTTCCAGTACCCTCCACGGCATCGAAGGTGGCCATCCGGGCGATGTGGCG
>NW_015200996.1:0-3030 GCF_001447785.1 Gekko japonicus | reverse complement strand
ATTGAATTTAAAAAATGGGGACTGTTAACCTTTCAGTGGCCTGACTGCTGGATTAATTTTATGTATTTGATGGTTTTTAATACATTTCTAAACATATATACACACACACGCACACAGAGATACATATATACTTACTTAAATGACACAACTCATTTAACCTATAGGTTTTGAGGAGTGCCACATTGAGGAGTGCGTAAACCAGGCCTAAAAGACATCTTGAAGTAATCTTCTACTCCCTATAATGAATGAATTTTTTTTCACAACAACCTAAGCAACCTCCGAATCCACCCCAGCCAAGAGTCTCTCTAAATCTCCCACTGATGCACATATCCCACCTGAGATGGAGTAATCTACAAATCTCTCACATTTGAGAAAAGGGATATTCCAATAAACTATGTTCCATAATATCAGTCTTCCCAGAAGTACATCAGCATAGCCTCTCTTGAGTAAGGCACCTTCCCCCATAACAATCACTCATTACTTGAGATGGTACAGAATTCAACCTAGCAAGCATAAAAGCTCTCCTATATCGGGGCACAAAAACATATGTCAGTTTTGTTACCCATCTCATGTGCTTATAATATGGCCTACTATTTCCTAAACAAAAAACAGCATTGGAACAGAGCCCAGAAAAGTATCTTTCCTGCTACCCATCCAACTAAAGTCAATACACCATGGTGAGAACACCTGTACCCTCCACCCAAGAGCAGCATCCTCTCCAATTAGTTCCAATTCAAGGTTCTGTTAAATGAGAAAAGAGACAATCATTTTTGCATAAGCCACTGGTTGCCTGCCTCAGCTCTGGAACCCTCCAGTGAATCACAGCAGGGCATTTAATTCCTAAAAGCCAAAAGAAACACAGCTTGAAACAAACAAAAAACCCTTTAGCCTACCTGTCCAGTAGCCTGAACAACTCTGCATCAGTCCAAGCAGAACTAACACGGATGCAAAACTTGGGTGTAGTTTAAGACCTTTCTTAGCTAATGAGAAGAAATACAACTACCTCCTAGACTATATTATCCTGAATAATCCCAGAGAGGTAAGCTTTGTTAGGATGTGGAAGCAAAAATATGCCTGGAGACTTGTGGTACCTTAAACAGTAACAGGAGTTTATTCCACGTTTCCATGGACTACAACCCACTTTGTCTACAACAGCTTATACTGGAACAGAACCTTGTTAACCTTTAAGGTGCCAACTGGACCACTACATATTTGCTAAATACTGGAGACTGTTTAGTTCCTTCCAAATCAAGTCAACATTATATACATTAAAGACCAGATATTTAAACAAGGGCTTTGTAAACATTTCTGGAACACTACTGTATTTCCCTGCACCATGAATCAACATAACTTCGTAGCATTCCATGTTGTCAACTGCCTTAACAACAGTTACTTATACTGGGGGGACAAGAAAGGATTTCCAGATCCTAGGTGCCTGGGACCTTCCTAGTTCTGTGAAACAGGAAACCTTGTAGAGTGGAAGACAGCCCAATGGGTAGCTACGTGAACACCCACTTGTATCTAATGTAAGGTTTTTCCCAATTTGCAAAATAACGAACTTGGGCTTTTTGTGACAAAATGGACACTGAAAGGAGCCTTAAACTACAATGGTGTCTTTCTCTTCCTCTCAACTTATTCCCAACACAAACTGCAGCTCAAGCACAAACTCTAACAGGAAAAACCCTGGTAGAACATTCAAACATACCCAAAATAGTAGGCCCCTGAAAATTTGTCTGGTTTAGTAATCTTGTTTTTACTTTAAACTGTATTATTTTATGCAGATAATTGCCTTGGGCATACTCTATAGAGACTGCAGGACATAAATCCTTTAAAACAAATAGTCTGGGCCTGTATCTCCACCCTCCCAACAACGAATCTGCTCCCTCCCAACTAATAAAGAGATACAAACTGACAGCCTGCTGAAACTGTGAGGATCTTGAGGGTTGCAAAGGCAATGTGGGCGACAAGTTCCACACCACTTCAGACCCAGACACACACAGCTCAAGACATCTTGCCACACCCAGGGCAGCTAGACAGCACAGGATGAACAGACCTTGACCTAGACAAAGATACAAACTGAAAGTTGTCCAACTATTCAGGCACTGAGATGCCTGCCCCATTACAAGTCCAGAAACAAACCCAGCAGCTCTGCAGCACAATCCAGAAAGTGCACCTCTACCATGGCAGAGATGTGCTGGGGGCCCAGGTCTTGAGCTCCACCCAGCCACATGCCATCCAACACTTCCACAAGCACACACACTCACCCACAACATTCCCCCATAACGCCCCAAGGGCTTGGGCCACCCCTGACCTGTACATTTCTGGACTGGTGTGTCGTAGCCACCACAAGCAAGCTTTTAGGGTTCCACAACTCTTTTCATTAGACTGGATGCTGAGTACAAACACATATAAAGGACACTGGACACATGTGTGCTTCTACCACCACCGCTCCTTAGCCTCAGTTTTCTCTTTCTGGCTCTGGCCCAGTTTTCCTCCTTCCTCTGCCACAGAAACAAGAGCCAGAGAAAGAGGGAGGAAAGAGAAGAGCCAAAAAGAAACATAAAGAGGGAGGAAAGAAAATAATTGAAATAAAATAAGGGGAGAAACATAAATAGGAAACAAACAAAAAACAATAAAAGAGAGGCAAATAGACACCTTTTCATATATGGTGGGGATGCAATATTATTGAATACTGGGAAAAGAAATTGGAATAGGTAGAATAGGATGTATAAAAATACATTTTCTAACAGTATATTTCTGAGAGTACAATACAGAACGATTACCTGAAAGTCAGTGGTACACCGTATCACTATTAATAATATAGCCAGAATTACGTTATCCCAAAAGTGGAATAGCACACGCTTCCAAAGTTGTTATTTGGTCTCAAACTGTGAGAAATTATGTTAATGGGTAATATTTCTGTAATGAAACAAGTCTTTTAGAAGAAGACCCAAGCACAAAATCTGTTTTTTCAGCAGTGGACTCCTTTAGTTGAATACTGGAACCAAAATTTTCAGTCAGAGACTGTTT
>NW_015200995.1:0-2861 GCF_001447785.1 Gekko japonicus | reverse complement strand
GAGCAGGGGGTTGGACTAACTCTGTGATTCTATGTGTAGTTTGATACTCTGATATTCTGTTCTGTGGTTTCTTGGGGGGGGGGGGTAAGCCGTAATCTTTCTCATACCCATTTCAGAGGGAGAAATGGGAACGCTCATAACCCCTCCCCTTCTCACTGCAAGGATGTCTGGCCAGACTCATTCTCTGCTGCAGTTATTACCCATTGCTTTGGAATGCTGTTTCTAGGTAGATTAAAATAAAACAACAAACCTGCCCGGCCTCTGAAGAGCTCGGGGCAGTATATATCAGTCCTCTTTTCCTGTTGTATCCTCACAACAACCCTATAAAGTAGGCGAGACTGGGAAAGGTTGACTAGCCCAAGATGACACCTGTCCAGGTTTGTATCCCGTCTTGGCCGAGTCACTTTCTTTTCGCTTGACTTATTTTGTTTTTTTTGGGGGGGAGGCTGCTTTGAGGATGAAATGAAGAAGGAAGAACAGCGGATGATCCCCAAGATTCTTGGGAAAAGGGTGGGCAAAAGATGCTTAGATAAATACCTAGTTAGTGCTCAGTCCCAACAATCGTTTCGTAAGAGCGAGAAGGAACCAGAAACGCAGGGTGGAAGTCATTCATCATGTATGCAGGATCGCTATCTCTCCATAGCATGGGAGAGGCGTGCTTGCTGCCTTTATTTATATATTTGTACCCTGCCCTTTCTCCGCAGAGTCGTAGCCGTGCCAGGTTGCAAGTGGAGTTGTGTAAATGTTGAATAAGATGTTCCTTCGATTCCAAGCAGTCGTTTTCTTCCACGGTTCCCCGCAGCCTTCTGCCAGGAGAACCAGCCTTGCGTTCACCTCCCGAGAAGGCTTCCCGAAATAACAGTCTCTCGCATCCCCTACAAAAGTTAGCCAGTTGCGGTGTCCTCCGCCAGTCGCCATACAGGTCCTTCCCAAGTGTCGGACCTGTTACAGAGAATGCTCTTTTTTTGGGGGGGAGTGTGCAGCTGGAGTCCCGTGTTGTGAACCCCATGATGCGGAGAGAGGTGTATTGATGACCGACTGCGAGTTCCACCGTCCCCTATCCCAAATGGGAGCATCCACCCGTGAAGGACCGGGAAGATGTCTCCTAAGAGACAGAACTGGCCCTCTTCCCTCTGAGTGGGGGCTGGGAAAGTTGGTGCATCAACTCTCCGTCAGGCTCTGAATGTAGTGGAAGCTTCGAGTTAGGCTCCTTTGCCCTCTGTACAGGGCTTGGATAGCCCCGTTCTCAATCTCAGCAGCAGGGCCTGGTTGGCCACTGTGTGAGGCAGGATGCGGGGCTAGACGGACACCTGGTCTGATCCAGCAGGGCTCTTCTTAGGTTCTTATCAGGGGAAGGCCTCGGCCTCTATGCCCTGTTGTTGGGTGTCCAGAGGAACTGGTTGGCCACTGTGTGAGGCAGGATGCGGGGCTAGAGGGACCCCTGGTCTGATCCAGCAGGGCTCTTCTTAGGTTCTTATCAGGGGAAGGCCTCGGCCTCTATGCCCTGTTGTTGGGTGTCCAGAGGAACTGGTTGGCCACTGTGTGAGGCAGGATGCAGGGCTAGAGGGACCCCTGGTCTGATCCAGCAGGACTGATGTTCTTAAAAAGGCCTCGGCCTCGCTGCTCTGTTGTCCAACTTTCCAGAGGAACTGGTTGTCCCCTGTGTGAGGCAGGATGCTGGACTGGAGGGACCACTGATCTGGTCCAGCAGGGCTCTTCTTATGTTCTCCAAAGTCTGTTTACTGTAGTCATCCTAAGATTTGACAGGCCTTCTTTTGAGACGTGTGTACATAAAATCCACTGTAGGCTATGAACCTCCCACCTTAAACGAAGGGGGATCATTAACCTCTTCAATTCGTACCCTTCCTCTCCCCAGGCCAACAGGAATAGCTCTATGCAGGGCAACGTTGTGGCCACTCACCTTAACGGCTTTGGCTAAAGATGGAGAGCATATTGCCAAATCTTGCTGTCTTTCAAGAAATCATAAGAAGATACCCCCTCCTGGACCGCCGTCCATGTGTTCTGTACTGTCTTTAGGGTATCAATAACTTCCTGACCTCCGGACAACTGGGGTTAGAGATCAGTTGTTTTTCTGAGCATGCACATGTGTCATTATGTAGGGGGCATATTTATACATTCAGAGTGGGTCTTGTTGGTGGGGAGAGCTGGTCCCCATTCTATCCGAAGCGATTTTGAATGATGACCTAGTACAGTGATGGCGAACCTTTTAGAGACCGAGTGCCCAAACTGCGACCCCAAACCCACTTATTTATCGCAAAGTGCCAACACGGCCATTTAACCTGAACACTGAGGTTTTACTTTAGAAAAAACAACTCCTACCTTAACTTGAGATGATCCAAAGAAAGTACGGAAAGCAATCCCAAATGCTTTCATTTCCTTAAAATTATTTGGCAGAGAATTCGACACTTTAATGATGGTCTGGGCCTGGCTGGGGCGATGGCACGCGTGCCCACAGAGAGGGCTCTGAGTGCCACCTCTGGCCCCCGTGCCATAGGTTCGCCACCACTGACCTAGAATTTTCGAGACAAGAAGCATTCAGAGGTGGTTTGCCCTTGCCGGCCTCTGCGTCACGACTCTGGCCCTCCTTGGTGGTCTCCCATCCAAATACTAACCAGAGCTACCCCTCTTAGCTTCTGAGATCTGATGAGATCAGGCTAGCCTCGTCTACCCAGGTGAGAATGCTGGCTCTGGAGAATAAGAAATTTCAGTGCAAACTTACTTCCAAGTAAGTCTATCAAAGGCATTAATTGCTTCAGGCCAGTAACTGTCTATTTGCCAGGTATTTAGCCGTGAAGGGGGGAACGGATGACATGCCCCCAAAGCCAGTTTGGTGTAGTGGT
>NW_015200994.1:0-3325 GCF_001447785.1 Gekko japonicus | reverse complement strand
TTTTCTTGTATCACTGTTTCCAATTTTTTATCCATATCTTGTGACTTTTGCTCCATTTCTGTAGATTTTGCTGCTAAGCCTTGAAATTCCTTTTTAATGTCTGCCACTTCTTTCTTAATCTCGGCCACCTCTGTAACTACTAGTTCTTTCATTTTAGCCATTTTTTTTTGGACTTCTTCCAGCTGTTCCAGCTGTTTTTCCATCTGCTTTTCCATCTGCTGCTCCATCTGTTTCCCCAAACCTTGAATAGCTTCCATCATTCTTTTTTCCATAGCATCAATTGCGGCTTGCCACTTCCTTTTTTCTTTTCCAGCCATCTTCGGACTTGATACTGAAATCCGCTTTTAAAACTTTTTTGATCTTACTCAAATTAAAATTCTTTCATATAGTCCAGGTCTCCTATATGCGCTTATCCAAATTGCCAACTTTTCGCACTTCTTTTATTAAATTCCAGCCTTAAAATTACCTTTTAAAGTTCAGACCTCCACAAAATGGTGGGCACCGTTTCTCTATGGTTTTCTGGCTAGAGTCTTTACCTTCCTGCTTCCTGTCCCACCAAGTAAACCGTCCCTTGGTGTCCCTCTTAACTCTGCCGATCTTCTTCCGGTTGTCCATTAGTCCTCCGTCATACGCTCTAGCGCTTAACTTGTCTTCCCCACTCACAAATCCAGCCGGGAGTGCTTTTATGTTACGCTACTGCTCTGTCCGTCTCGTGTTTTTTTACGTCAGTTTCGGTCTCCAACTCAGTTTCTTATCTTTTTACAGCCACAGGAATGTTAAACAAAGTCTCTCTTTCTTTATTTTTAATGCTTTAAAAGATCGTTTAATCTCCGGAATGAACAGAATGTTTTTTGAAAAGTTTTATGCGCTTGTCCGCTTGCTTCAAATTTTCGCTACAACTCCCTCCCGGTAAGCAAAACGTTTTTGTTACCTTGTTTGTTTATCTCAGGTTTTCGCACTGCTTCTCTCGCATCTAATTTGTTCTTTATCCTTAAGAAGTCGGGAAATGACGAATTTATGCTGAATCCTCAGCTCGGTTAGCTCCTTTAGTGCTGATCGCAAACGCCCGCTTCGGGAGAGGGGATCAAAGTGTGACACAAGCCTCCTCCAAGCCTTGATCACACCAATCTCAACTCTCACTTGGACCTTGTTGCTTGCTAGTAAATCCCCCTAACTGGGGGATGCCGCGTTGGACAAAAACTTGCCCAAACTGTCAGAAGGAGCCACCGTCCACCCTGAGCTCTTACAGGGTGCGTCAACTCACCATTTTCCCCCGACCGGAAGCCGAATGTCCCATTTTGTTGATTGTGCTGAGTGTAATCTATCTTTGAGTCCTGTGAGAAAGAAAGGCAGACTTTGGGGAAATGAGAGGTGCAGGAACCTTTTCATGCACCCTCATTCCCAGTTTGGTGTAGTGGTTAAATGCACAGATTCTAATCTGGGAGAACCGGGTTTGATTCCCCACTCCTCCACTCGCAACTGCTGGATGACCTTGGGCAAGCCATAGTTCTCTCAGAGCTGTTCTTGAAAAAGTAGTTCTTCCAGAGCTCTCTCAGCCCCACCTACATCACAGGGTGTCTGTTGTGGGGAGGAGAAGGGAAAGGTATTTGTAAGCAGCTCTGAGACTCTGAGTGAAGGGCAGGGTATAAAACCAATCTCTTATTCTCTTCTTTTGTGTTCAGTTTCGGGAGTGAGAGAAGCTGGCTTCCCAATTGCAGAGAGAGAGAGAGAGAGAGAGGTAATAAAGAGAGAGAGAGAGAGAGAGAGACAGAGAGAGAGAGGTTCTAAACCAAGACTCAGTTTATTCTATTACACACTCTTAAGTCAGAAACTATTTTTTGTAGCATTTCAATATTCAACATAGAATATTTCAACACAACCCCAATACATAAATACATATTATTCTATAAAGGATATCCTTGGTTGTTCTGCCAAGACCCATGGCTGGGTAGTTGATCAGAACAACCAGGAGCAAGATTAAAACCAGACATTAGATATCCTCTTTCACGCATAGAAGCTACTGTAACTGTCACTCAAGTCTGTGATGAGCATTTGATGTATACAACAGTCAGTCCCTTTCTTTCTATCTCTGGGATCAGGAAAGTCAAGGAAAGCTGGGTTAAGCTAGGGTGACTCATAGAATGTTAGAGTTGGAAGGGATTTTGCAGGTCATCTAGTCCAACCCCCTGCACTCTGCAGGAGCATAGCCGAAAGATAGCCCTACAACATACCCAAAAGATGGTCGTCCAGCCTCCGCTTAAAAATGTCCAGCGAAGGAGCATCCACCACCTTCCGAGGCAGTCTGTTCCACTGCTCAACCACTCTTACAGTTAGGAAGTTTCTTTTGATATTTAGCCAGTAACGACTCCCTTGTAATTTCCACCCATCTTGCAATCCACAGCAAGAGAGAATAGATCTGCTCCATCTTCTACGTGACTGCCTTGCAAATATTTGAAGACTGCAATCATGTCTTCTCTTTCCCAGGCTAAACATAGCCAACTCTTTCAGCCTTTCCTCATAAGACTTGGATTCCAACCCTCTCACCATCCTGGTTGCCCTCTTCTGGACACGCTCGTGATCAACCAGAACACCTAGATCCCTTTCACATGTGCTGCTGTCAAGCCAAGTCCCTCCCATTCTATATCTGTGCCTTTGATCTTTTATACCTAAGTGTAGGACTTTTGCACTTATCTCTATTGAAGTTCATTTTTTTGTTTCAGCCCACTGTTCCAGCCTATCTAGATCATTTTGAATTCTGACACTGTCTTCTTCAAAATTAGCAATCCCACCCAGCTTCGTGTCATCTGCAAATCTGGTAAGCATCCCCTCTATGTCTTCCTCCAGGTCATTTATAAAAACATTGAACAATGCCGGGCCCAGGACTGAGCCCTGTGGCACTCACAGAATCAAGGAAGCTAGTTTCTGATACTCTTATCTATTTAGAATTTGATAGTGACCTCTGATTTCTGCAAAGTATAACATTCCCAGAAGGCCAAAGTCATGTGAGGCAAAGTCGTGTTACAGTAATATCCTGAAAGCCACACACAGCTCACAGCAGTGGCCTGAAGTCTCCTGGGAAACAGAAACAAAGTTTCAACTATTGAAGCTAATTACCATAAAAATTAAAAGTATTATAAGTGTACCAGAGGTTTTGCAGAGTTTTAGCAGAGGACTGAGACTCAATCCAGCCCTAATTCCGCGACAAACATAAGACAAATAATGTCCTGGTTGTGGGCTTCACAGAAGCTTGACTTGTGCAGACAGGCCAGGCCATTTAAACGGGGTGACCAGAGTGGCACTGTCAGGTTCAACAGCAAGTAAATCT
>NW_015200993.1:0-3222 GCF_001447785.1 Gekko japonicus | reverse complement strand
ATCCAGTGTTTCTTTCTCCGCAGAGGCATAGAAACCTTCCAGTTTATCCTGCAGAGGCCGTGAATGGTCAAGGATAAGGCCTTTGATGGCTAAACCTATCCAGTTCCATCATGTGTGGAGTCCTTCTCTTCCTTTTTCACAGAATGGCAACTCCCATCATGATCTAGATGACCTTTTTCTTGGCAGGCTCATTCCAGGCAAAATGTTTCTACAAGTAATACCAGTGCAGAGGGCCATTAAAAATCGGTGGGCTTTGGAACCAGAAAGAAACTTGTAGCTGCTTTGGGGTAGTGCTGATTATGTTAGGGTACCAAGAGCCACCGTAGCGTAGTGGCCAAGAGGGTCGGACAAGGATCTGGGGGACCCAGTTCAAACCCCTGATCTGCCATGAAAGCTTTTGCTGGGTGACCCTTGGCCCTAGTCACACACTGTCAATCTTACCTGCCTCACAGGGTTGGATGTTTTGTTGTTGTGAGGATAAAATGGAGGAGAAGGAGAACAATATAAGCCACTTTGGGTCTCCACTGGGGAGAAATGCAGGGGGTATAAATGTAGTTAAATAAAACTGCTGTCCATCAAGTGGCATGCAGGCTGATGTATAAAAGCAGGTGAGTTCAGGAGGCCACCTTTGCTTCTATCATCATTTCCGGTGATCCCAGGGAGGGCAGGTATTGCAGGGAGCAATGTAAGTAGCTGTACTGAAGGGCCTTTTCTTCACCATCTCTTCAGAGTTCTCTATTAGGTTTTCAGTTGTGTCTCTGTTTCCAACCTGGGGGCCAAATCAACCTCTTAAGATTTAAGAGCAGTGGTGGCATACTGGCTGAGCAGAAAGAGTTTGTTAAACTGGTACTGTGTGATTTAACATCACAGTGTGCCAGAGTGGCACAAAAGACAAAGGTGGATATAGAGCAGAGAAATCCACTCCTGCCCACTAAGTATGCAGCATTATCATTCAGTACCTCCCAGCCCACATGAAACCGAGGGTATAAAGGCATCAGTCCCAAATCTATTTGCTCCCTAGGTTTTGTAGATCATTCCTCGGATGACTATGTGGCCCTGGTAAAGAATCACTAATCCACACCAACAGCACCACTATGACTAAAGCAGTGCCTATTTGGGTCCCATTCAGGTGCCAAGATGGAATGACTGATTTTACCATGGGGTGGGAACTTCTGGGTGAGCCTTAGTTTAAGATTAAAGAGTGACTGTGTTTTTCCAAAGTTCCTACTGCCATAGTGAATTGTGGCCAGTGTTCTCTAGCAGAAGAAATGCAGTTTGAATTTTCTACCTCAGGCATCAAAATGGCTTGGCCAGTCACTCTCTGTCAGTCCATGCTGCCTCAGTGGGTTGCATTGAGGGTCCAAAGGAGAAGGGCAGAAGAAGGACTGCTTCCCAGAGCTCTTGGAAGAAGGGTGAGATAAAAATTTGAATGGAAGCGGGAGCCTGCCAAAGCATTTGTATCCTGGCTGAAGATTTCTCATGTCAAATGATTATGGTTTCGCATTGGGTTGTAGAACTCCCAACACTTTTAAAAGGGTAGTGAGCCTAGTGCCTGCCTGTCCATACAATAATGTGCTGTGGGGTTTGAAGAGATGGGAGACTTCAAAAGGGTATAATGCCATAGATTTCACACTCCAAAGCATCCATTTCCTCCAGGGGAACTCGAGTTGCCAACCTCCAGGTGGGGGGCTGGAGATCACCCAGCATTACAACTGCTCTCCAGATGACAGAGACCAGTTCCCCTAGAGGAAATGGCTGCTTTGGAGGGTAGCCCCTATGGCATTATACCCTATTGAGGTTGCTTTCCTCCCCGAACCTCATCCTCCCAAGGCTCTACCCCCAAATCTCCAGGGATTTCCCAACCTGGAGCTGGCAAACCTAACTGGGGGAAGCGATCTCTGTATTTGAGAGAACTGTTGTGATTCCAGCAGATCTCCCAAGCCCCACCGGGAGCTTTGCAACCCTAGAAGGAGAAAAGGAAGCAGGGTAAAGCTATGTGGGCTTTCAGGAATGGAAAAGCAGAAATGGTGGGGGAGAGGGGGAAATGAGATGCCTCCCGCAAGTCCTTACGGAGTTCCCACTTGTCAAAGTGTAGTCTCTGCACTACTGTCCATAGGCCCTGACCTGGATAGCCTGGGCTTTCAGGAATGGTGGGGGAGGGGAGAATGAGATGCTTCCTGCAAGTCCTTATAGAGTTCCCACTTGTCAAAATATGGTCTCTGCACTGTTGTCCATGAGTTGAAAACCCTACAGGATCAGCATAATTCAGGTATGACTTTGACGGGACTTTCTACCACCATTGCCCATGGTCCCCCCTCCACCCCCAGTAAGCCCACCAGTGCCCTCGCATACAGCCTGGGAGCTGCTGCTGGAGCAAGCAGTCACTGCAAAGGAATGGCACCTCTGAAGCAGGCCACAGCAGATGCAGCTCACAAATAGCCCTTAATAGACACACACAGCCCTTAGCGACTGCTGAGAAACAGCTAGGTGGCATGGCCATCAGAGACAAGTGTGGGGAGGTGAGTAGGTCCCAGCCTACAGGTTGGGAAGCATTGGCCTGTAAGATCTGCAGGACCCCGATGGGTTGCCTCTTTGTACTCCTAGCGAAAATACACAGCTCTTCACAGCTCTCTCCTGTATTGAGTCTTTAACTTGGTTTTTGTGATCTACCCTGATCCCGCTTTGGAGAGGGCGGAATAAAAATCTCAGAATAATTCAGCAGTGAGTTGAAGGCGCTTTCCACCACCATTGCCCAGCCCCCCTCCACCCCCAGCAAGCCCACCGGTGCCCTCGTGTACCCACAGCCTGGGAGCTGCTGCTGTACCACGTAGGAGTGGAGCAAGCAAGGGCACATCTGAAGCAGGCCACAGCAGAAGTGGCTCACAAACCGCCTTTTTAAACCACACACACACCCCTTGGTGACTGCTGAGAGACAGCCGGGTGGCACTGCCATCAAAGGCAAGTGCAGGTAGGAGTGCTGCTGAAGAAAGGAAACCATGAGGGGGATCAGGGAGCTGGATGCTGGGCTGGAAGGGGGTGCTGCTTTCCAGGCGTAGCCGCAGCTTCAGCCTGGGTCACCAGGGACTGCTGGCTGGCCCACTACGCTCCTCCTCAGAGATGCAGTGCATGTTCAGCTGTGGGCGCCAGGCAAGGAGGGGAACGGAACAGCCGCCACGAGAGCCTGAAACCACTTCTGCAGGCTTCGCGACCCACTTGTAGGTC
>NW_015200992.1:0-4845 GCF_001447785.1 Gekko japonicus | reverse complement strand
TCGCACTAACTCAACTTAGAGGGAACACTCCCCATGCTGGAACCACGGACCCGACTCCGCGTGGGGCAGCTTTTTGCAAAAGAATGGAGACCTCTCCAATTACCCCTCTCCCAGAAGCACAAACAACACCAATCCAGGCCGCACCGAGGCACAAAATATCCAGCCAGTTTCTCCGCTGCTTCCTTGGAAGATTGATTCCAGCGGGCCCTGCCTGCTGGAACTTTCTGCCGGAGCACATCCCTGCCCTACGGGACTGACTTCCCCTCCGTAGGGCTTACAAGGCAGAGATGTTCCACCAGGCATTCGGTTGTGGACAGTGACAGTCCGGAGCTCTCATACTTTTATTCCTGCGTATCCCCTCCACCCAGGGGGCCGGTGGAAATTACCGTTCTCTCGGAGCTTTCTTGTTCTTTTGACTGTTTTTTAAAAAGAATTTTAATGTTGTTTTAATTCAATGACATCGTATTTCTCTCTGGGGTACACCGCCCTGAGCCCTGCTCGCAGGGAAGGGCAGCCGATAAAACGAATATAATATAATCAGGGCTCTTTTGGTAGAAAAAGCCCAGCAGGAACTCATTAGCATAATAGGCCACACCCAACAGCAGGAACTCATTAGCATATTAGGCCACACCCCCATGTTACCAGAAGTGTGGTTATCCAGCCACACCCATCTTTTGCTTCTTATTCTGTTTACCTTGTTTGTTGTCAAAACCCTGGGCATTTTTTGTAGCAGGAACTCCTTTGCATGTTAGGCCACAGCCCCTCTAATGTAGCCAATCCTAATGAGTTTCTGCTGTTGGGTGTGGCCTATTATGCTAATGAGTTCCTGCTGGGTGTGGCCAACTTGGGAGCCAGCCGGAACTCCGTTCCTGTGCGTTCCTGCCCAAAAATAGCCCTGAATATAATAAACAAATAAATAAATGCTACTTGGGGATGGGCGGAGTTTGAGGAGGGAGCTGGATCACATGGGAAAGCAGGCAGGAGGGAAGGGGGCCAGGGTTTCCCATAATTCATTTCATTTCTAGATATGGCGCCGGTTACCCTATCCCAGGGGTCCGCAACATGGTGCCCGTGGGCGCCCTCGCGCCCGCTGACATCTTTACTGGTGCCTGCGAAGCGTTTTTAGAAAACAGGTCTGGCCCAGTGGGGCTTCTGATTGGCCACCGGAGATGTGATTGGCTGCCCAAATTAAAACAATGTTGTTATGGTGGCACCGCAGTGTTGGCTTTATTCTCTCTCACGCCTCTTTCCTGGTGCATTCGGCCCACCTCCTTGGGCCAGAATCGCAAGGATGCCCGCAGCAGGCCAGAAAAGGGGTGGGGAATGGGATACCAGCTGTATTCGATAGTTCTGGACGCAGACAAGGCAGCCTTAGGGAGGAGACGAAGGGTGGGTTGTGGGTAGGGTTGCCAGCTCTGGGTTGGCAAACACCTGGAGAGTTTGGGGGTGAAGCCTGAGGAAGGTGGGGTTTGGGGAGGGGGAGGGACTTCAGTGGGGTAGAACGCCCTAGAGTCCCCCTTCCAAAGTGGGCCTTCTGTCCTGGTGAAATGAGCTCTGTCGCCTGGAGATCAGTGGTGATCAATGCTCCCTCTGTGGAGTCTTGTGAACAAAAATTCTACGTTGTGAGCTCCTGGCATTAAAGTTGTGAGCGAGCGATCTGGCTGCTGCGTAAATCCGTTTGCTCTGGAGCCCTCCTTCCAGAGCGAAGTCAAAAACGTGTGATCCGGAGGCTAAAACACTGCGAGCTAGCTCACACTAACTCAGCTTAGAGGGAACACTGGTGGTGATAGCGGGAGACCTCCAGCCATCACCTGGAGGCTGGCAACCCGGGTCATGGAGGATCTGCTGAAGAGAAACTCCGTGTATGGAGGCAGCGTATCTCCCCCAGCTGCTAGGAACCAGGGGAGGATGTTTGGTGCCAGCGTGGTTAAGAGCAGTGGACTCGCATCTGGAGAACGGGGTGTGAGTTCCTAGTCTTCTACATGCAGCCAGCTGGGTGACCTTGGGTCAGTCACAAGTTCTCTCAGAGCTGTTCTCTCGAGAGCAGTCCTCGAAAGAGCTCTCTCAGCCCCACCTCCCTCACAGGGTGTCTGTTGTGGGGAGGGGAAGGGAAAGGAGATGGTAAGCAGCCCTGAGATTCCGAGTGAAGGGTGGGGTAGAAATCCAATTTCTCCTTCTTCTGCCTGAGGGATTCCAGTCGGTCACTCTGGCCAACAGGATGCAGGACTCAAACAGACCATCCGGGCTCTTCTTGGGAGAGAACCGCATGCCTCTTAGGGTCGCCAGACCCAGGTTGGGAAACTCCCGGAGATTTGGGGGGTGGAGCCTGGGGAGGGCCGAGGGCAGGGACCTCAGTGGGGCCCCATGCCACAGAGAGTCTTCCCTCCAGAGCAACCCATTTTCTCCAGGGGAGCTGAGCTCTGTAGTCTGGAGGGGGAGGTGTCTTCCCCACCCCCCGACGGCAGGCCCCCGATCCCCCTTACCCGCGAGGAGCGCCGCCGGCCAGAAGCTCTGCCGCCCAGAGGATCCCCACGTCGCGCCCCGCCGCCGCTCCTTCTCCTGCCGCCGCCTCCCCATTCTGGGTCCCCGGCGCGGCTCTGCCCTTCTCCACGCCAACCCCCGGGCGGGAGACTGCGGTCCGCGGCGGGAGGCGGAGGGCCTCTTCTTCTCCCCCTGCAGGGAAGGCCTCTCTCGGGGCAGGCGAGCGGAGCCGTCGGAAGAGGAACCGGCGCCCTGGCGCGGCTGCTGGGAACTACTGCGGAAAGGAAGGGGCGGCGGCCCGTGAAGGTTGCCAACTCTGGGAGGGAGGATTCCGGGAGATTTGGAAAGGGGGGGTGGAGCCTGAGGAGGGCAGAGTTTGGGGAGGTCGGCCAGAGTTCGATCTCCGAAGCAGACAGTTTCTCCAGGGAGGAGGAGGTTGGATTTATTCCCCGCCCGTCTCAGAGTGGCTTAGGATCTCCTTCCCCTTCCTCTCCCCACAACAGACACCCTGTGAGGGAGGTGGGGCTGAGACAGCTCTTTCGAGGACTGCTCTCCAGAGAACAGCGCTGAGAGAACTTGTGACTGACCCAAGGTCACCCAGCTGGCTGCATGTAGAGAAGTGGGGGATCGAACCTGGTTCTTCAGATGCCAGTCTGCTGCTCTTAGCCGCTAAACCAAATGGAAAAGAGCAAGTGTCCAGGAGCACCTTCAGGACTAATACGAATTTGTGGCAGGGGATGAGCTTTCCTGAGTCGCCACTCACTCCTTCCGACACAGCTCGAGTGTGAGTCTGCCTCTCCCTGTAGCACAAGGTCGATGGGTTCCCACTCTGTCCCGCTAAATGTTGTGACTTCCATGGAGACAGATCAAGAAAGGCTCGAACTGCTGAACTACTGACCTTCCACAGTCTGCAGTTCAGCGTCTTAACCACTTGAGCCACCACAGCTCCTTTAAGAGCACCTTAAAGACTAACAAAACTGGTGCCAGGGGAGGAGCTTTTGGGAGTCTCCGCTCACTTCTTCAGCTACAGCAGGACTATGCGTCCTTCTGTCCTTACATCTTGGAGAGTGGTGTTGCAATTCAGCAGTCTCTTTCTCTAAGGGATTTCCTAGGGATATTACAAAGAGAGACTGCTGAATAGCAACTGATAATGTAGCTCAGGATAATACATCCTCCTGGACTGAATCGAGACCTGGGTTTCCTGTCTCATTACCAATGCTGATTTCTCCACACCTGCTACCCCTCTGCATGTCACACCGAATCCAACCACACCTGCTATTGCCATTCACCTGCTATTGTCATTTGCCTGCTGTTGTCATTGGGCACCTGAAATCACTTCACTCTCCAAGATACCAGGACAGATGGACTCACATTCTCGCTAGCTGAAGGGGTCTTTTCGTAGAAAAAGAGGTGCAGGAGCTCATTAGCATAACTGATTTGCATATGTCACACCCCCTGGCATCACCGGAAGCTACCCTACAACAAGCATGAAAATACAGATCAAGTTAGCATTGGTATTTGTTTTTGTGATAGTTGCTATACAAAGTCTCCTGGGTTCATCTTTTTAAAGTCCAGTTTTCTTAGAAGGGCAAATTAGCAGTGACCTTTGCTATATATGAGCGGGGTTGGTTTGTTTTGTAAAAGGAAGTTACATTCTTCTCACACCAATGTACCTGTATAGTTAGATGAAAAATAAATTCTTGCAAAAACCCTGTCCAAATAAATGGTCTACTTGTATGAACAGTGTGACATTAGAGAATGGGACTTGTGATCACATATGACCTCAAACCATTCCCCACTATGTTGGAAATTGTGTGGTCAAAAAGCCACCTATTTGCATACATGGTGGACGTGCAAACTAATTTTCCAATTTTGGACAGAGGTGAAAAATAAGATATCAGTACTTACTGGATATGACATACCTTTAGATCCGCAACTTATGTTGTTAAATTTATGGCCTGAAGCAAATTTTCCTGATATACGAAAACAGTTGATTAATATTTTAATAACAGCAGCAGCCAAAGTAGCAATAGCTACAAAATGGAGGCATAGAAATCTAAAGTTTGGGATTTTTTTTTAAGTGAAAATATTTCAATTTATAATACTGCAGACCAAACTGAATCTGAACTGTATAACCCATTAGGGAAGTGGTATCCAATAATAGATAAGCTTTCCTTTGACAAATTTGATTGGGAATCTATCACAAATGCTAAGTACAAATTATTGTACTTAGATTGCAGCTTTTTTTATATGCTCAGCAAAAATGTAATGATGGAAGAAAAGCCACAATATCATGCAAGTTTCTCTTTCAGTCTCTTGCAAATGCTCCAGCAATTGGTACACATTCTGCATGCTCCATGTTTC
>NW_015200991.1:0-3267 GCF_001447785.1 Gekko japonicus | reverse complement strand
TCTTATGTTCTTATGTTCTTAATCAGACCCTTCGCTCACTGAAGTCAGTGTTGTCTACTCAAGTCTGGCAGCAGCACTCCAGGGTCTCAGGTAGAGAAAGGTCTCTCCCATTCCCTCCTGTCTGATATTTTTAACTGGAGATGCTGCCAGGGTTTGAACCCGGGACCTTCTGCAGGCTAAGAGGATGCTCTGCCAGTGAGCCACAGCCCCTCAATCAAGTAGCGGAAGAACCTCAAAATCTGACAGGGCTCTTTTTGTAGCGGGAACTCCTTTGCATATTAGGCCACACACCCCTAATGTAGCCAATCCTCCATGAGCTTACAGAGTTCTTCTTCCAGGAGCTACTTTAAGCTCTTGGAGGATTGGCTACATTACGGGTGTGTCGCTTAATATGCAAAGGAGTACCTGCTACAAAATGAGTCCTGTACAGTATCTCTATTCAATATTTTGATTCATACCTCACAATGGCGGCAATTTGCACCTTTGGCACCTATGAAAGATCCTTACCCAGAAAGGCCACATTCCCATAGTTCTCCCGCATGGCGTCCCTGTACAGAGCTCTTTGTCCTGGATCCAGCAGGGCCCACTCTGCCACGGTGAAATACACGGCCACTTCCTCAAAGGAAAAGGGACCCTGAAAGAAAAAGCAGTTTCCCTCGTCTGTAGATCCTTACAGGAGATAAGGACGGGCAGAGATGGCACATGGGAAGGGAGTAGTCTGGGAAGGAATAGGATGTAAGTCTTGGGATGGGTAAAGGGAATGATGTTCAGAGGATCTCTTGCTCGGACACCTTGTAGAAACTGAAGGAGCAAAAGACCCCCTGAGAAAGGAGGAGGGACCCAGGCTGTTCCCCCACCCCCACCCTGGCTCATTTCCCCTACCTGGACTGGAGTGGCAGCAGCCGTTTCCACACCTCTGCGAAGACGGCAGCTCAACAGCATCTCTTCCCTGCCTGTTCCTGAGACAAAGGAGGAAGGAAGGGAGTTTGCTTGTTTTGTCCTTGCTTCATGAACCCCCTTCCCAGCACGCTCAACAAACTTAAACACTTTTGACTAAATTCTGGGAGTGTCAGAACAGAACCACCAGGAATCTCTGAGCCTCCGGGATTATTAATGCTGCCAACAGTGTTGCGTGTAAACTTTGATAAGGTGTGCTGGGCATATGGCTCCCCACCTCGGAGCAGGGATTTTAATCTCAGTGCATAAGAACAAAAGAGAAACCAAATGTTGGATCAGGCCAAAGGCCCATCCACTCCAACGCTCTGTGTCACACAGTGGCCAAAAATCCCAGATACAATCAGGAGGTCCAGTAGTGGGGCCAGGACACCAGAAACCCTCCCACTGTTCCCCCCCACCCCCAAGCACCAAGAATATAGAATATTCCTTGCCCCATACATAAGAACATAAGAGAAGCCAATGTTGGATCAGGCCAATGGCCCATCTAGTTCAACACTCTGTCACACAGTGATCAAAAATACCAGGTACCATCAGGGGGTCCACCAGTGGGGCCAGGACACTAGAAGCCCGCCCACTGTTGCCCCCACCTCCCAAGCACCAAGCAGATAGAGCATCCCTTGCCCCAGCCTGAGAGTTCCTATCTGTACCTTGTGGCTAATAAGGGCCACTGATGGACCTCTGCTTCATCAGACAGATGTTTTTTTCTTCTCCCAGGGTTCAAGAAAGGGGCTGTGGGCCCCTGGAGAAACTGGGGGAACCTGGCAGCAGTCTGCAACTGATTTCCCCTCTCAGACGGTGGGGGCTGTTGGTAAATATTCGAAGCAATATTTTCCTGCAGAAAAGCATCCCTTCCTTTGTCTGCCTGCTTTTGTGGCTTATAGACCGATGAGTTTTCTTTCCTCGATTCCATGGTGTCATGTTCCGTGCTGTAAATGTAATCCATAGTTTGCTTTGGCATCTGCATTTGTGGCTACCTTTAAATCTGTGTGTATTTATTCAGTGTGTATTTATCAGCCAGAATGCGGCAGAGGCCTTAAACCGTTCACCCACAGTATCTGCCATCCTGAAGCAGATGGAAGTTTTTCACATGGTCACATTTTTGCAAGAGTGCAACTTAAAAGGGAAAAGTTCACATCTAGACGTGGGAGCAAGACTGAAAAGCGAACACTGAAAGTGGGAGGAAGAATTGGGCAGATGAACAGATGAGTTTTCGTGTGTCTGTGGCTACCCTATTTTAAAATTTTATTTTAAAAAATATTTGTTTACAACGTTCCTTATTTTTGCAAAGTTGCTAATTTTTCATTAGGACATTATGGCAGAAAAACCAGTGAGCCTGGGGCATTTCTGTGTAACGGCCTGGATTAGCGGAGGCCTCTCTGTTTGGTTCCTCTCCCATAAGGCTTTGCAGGCTTAGCTGTTGTCATCTCACAAGCCTCTCTCTAGCCTGACGAGGCCCTCTGCTTCCAAGAAGGACACACACAAAAAGTCTAAACATTAAGTTTGTCTGCTGAAGGCTCTTAGATTCTTAAAAGGAACTTTTATATGATATTTGTGATTCTTTATTTTGACACATAACATTCTTGACTGTCTAGGGCAACTAGGGTATGAGTTCAGGGTAAATCTGTTCTCTTTATTTTGGTACTCTTGGTATGAGTTTTTTAAATATGCAGTCAGAACCTGTTCACATTCACTCAATAAATCCCATTGACTTCAACAGGAGTGAACAACTCAAGAAAGTGTGCATACGGCACCTTTACTCAATTAAAGGGGCGGTGCTCATCTCCGTTTCCAAGCCAAGGATCCAGCGCTGTCCAAAGATGTTTCTGTGGTCATGTGGCCGGCATAACTAGATGCCAAGGTGCACGGAACGCTGTTACCATCCCACCAAAGCGGTGCCTGTTTATCTAATTGCAGTTTCTTGCTTTCGAACTGTGAGGTTGGCAGGAGCCGGGGCCAGAGACGGGAGCTCAGTCCGTCACATGGCACTCGGGTCTTGAACTGCCGAACTACCGAGTTTCTGGTCTGACACTCAGCATCTTAATCTCTGAGCCTCCGCGGCCCCATTAGTTAGTTAAAAAGAAGATTCTTTTATTAGGGCACAAAAGGAACAATTCTGTTATTCGCTGACAGTGCATACATATTGCGTAGAACTGAACTGAACATACTGCATAGACCCAGCTGAGCTCTGAGCAGGAGCAGGAGACAGAGGTGCTAGAGGGTGAGTGTTGTTTTTTTTTACTTGCTTTCAGCTGAAAGGATTCAGCTGAGAATATTGTGTGGAAGAACTGGTCTGGGACTGGTCTGGGAGTG
>NW_015200990.1:0-3353 GCF_001447785.1 Gekko japonicus | reverse complement strand
AGTACGAAGACCCCCTGGAGTTGGAGAAGGCGTGGACTTGCCTCAGGGGCCTAAGACAAGGGGGCCGGTCGGTGCAGGAGTACTCGGATGAGTTCAATACCTATACTGCCAAATTGCAGGGATGGCCCAAAGAGTTCTACCGGGCCAGCCTGAACACCACGATTTTGGAGAAGGTTCTGGCCCAAGACAACCCACTGACCCTCAGCAGCTGGATCAAGTGGCCTGAGAGGTGGAAAACAGCAGCAACTTGGTGCACCTGTATTAGTACAAAATGCTGGGGAAGGAGTCCAGAAGCACAAGGATCCAATGCGGGAAGAGTTGAATGACTGGAGGCGACTGAGAGTAATGGATATGCCTGGGATTGTGCCTGAAATGTGGAGTGCCAGGGCATTTTGCCGCAAACTGCCCAGGAAGTAAGAGCCCTGAGAAGGCACACAAGGAAGAAGCCAAGGAGAAGAGACCCAAAACCCCAAGCAGATGCCCCAAGCTACCCAAGGCTCTGCAAGTGGCAGTGAGGGATGAGGTGGAGGGCACCTCCTCCAGCGAGAGCAATGTACCTCAGCCGGCGGGAAAAGGCCGAGACCTGCTGCGAAGGGCACCAGCCAGCAGGTCCAAAAGTCTCCGGTGCAGGACTCAGTGAGACCTCCCTCCCTCCTATTTGACTGTGACCATAATAAATCCTGAAGGGGGGATGCATATCAGCATCAGAGACCCTATTGATTTGGGATGTACCCAGGACTTAATCAGCCTTGCCATAGTCACAGGCTTGAGGGCCAAAGTACATAAACTATAGGAGCCCATAGTATTTTCCCAAATGGAAGCCCGTGAGGGGGGAAGCCTGCCGGTACCGCACTGTCCACCTACAGGTGGGGGTGGTGTCTAATTGGGAGCTGTGCTCTTTTGCGGTAAATCCCTCTGCAAAGTTCTCTATAGTGCTTAGGAGCCTGTGGCTTCAAGCCCACGATCCATACATCCAGTGGAGTATGGGGACTCTCACATTCCTAGACCCCTAATGAAAGGAGCATCTCTGGAACACTGACTGGAGGAAAAAGCCTCACCCCATGGCTGAGTGTGTGTGCCTGGTGCAGGAAGAGTTAAATCTGATCCCGCTTGAATACCAGGATTTGGCCAGGGTTTTGGAGGAGGAGGACTGCCCCCTCATCGTAAAACTGTGCAATTGAGATATTGCCAGGACATAAAATGCCCAAAGGGGAAATATATTCCATGAGCCCAGCAGAGAAGGAGGAATTACAACAGTTCATTGATAAAAATCTGGCCAGGGGGTTCATCCAGTCAGCAGCCTCCCCATTCACCATGCCAGTGTTATTCCGGAAAAAGAAAGATGGGGGGTTTAGGCTCTGCATGGTTTACCAGGGGTTGAATGCATTGTCTGTGTCAAATGCCTACCCCCTCCCCCTCATCAAAGACTTGCTTGCTGAGGCCTCGCGGGGCCGGATCTTTACCAAAATAGATTTGAGAGATGCATACTTCAGTGTATGCATAAGGGAGCGGGATGAGCACAAACAGTATTCAATACCCCCCTAGGACAGTTTGAGTACTTAGTGATTCCATTTGGCTTGGCTGGGGCACCTGGGGTGTTCATGAACTTAATCAACGAAGTGTTGCACAAGCACCTGTACAAAGGGGTCCTGGTTTATCTGGATTATATCTTGATTTATCCACAAGGTAAAGAGTCACATGTCAAGTTGGTGTGGGACGTCCTGAAAGCTCTCTATGAGAACTGCCTGTTTGCCAAACTTTCCAAGTGCGAGCTCCACAGAGAGGAGCTGGATTTCCCGATGTGATCGGGTGGGAGTCCCCACAGACCCGGTGCCAACCACAGTCCTTTCTGGGGTTTGCCAGTTTCTACTGGCCATTCATCCCCAACTGCCCAGGTCACCCTCCCCCTCACTTACCTTCTGAAAACAAAGGGGAAGGGGCCCAAAGTCAGAAGCTGAGTAGCCGCTTGCCATGATCCTCTGAGTGCCAGCAAGCATTCGAGCATTTAAAAACCCTATCTCAGAGACCATTTTGCACTACCCCAATGAGACTAAACAATTTGTGGTGCAAGTGGATGCTTCAGGTGTGGCCATGGGGGGGGGGGATCTTTCAGAGAGGGGAAGATATGAACCTACAACCCTTGGTGTAAAAAAAGTTATTCAGCACCAAAAGGAACTGGGCGGTGTGGGATGAGGAAGTGGCCACCATCAAGTTGACATTGACAACCTGGAGACATTGGCTGGAGGAGGCCAGGGTCCCTTTTGAGGTTCAGACTAATCATAAAAAGTTGAAAGCACTGAAAGCCCGCTGGCACCTAGACACCAAATAGTTACAATGGGTGGAGTTTTTCTCTAAGTTTTGTTTCACCCTCAAGCACCTCCCGGGGAAGTAGAATTTCTTGGCGAACGCCCTGTCCTGCCTCCCACAATATGCGAGCCAATGCAAGGAGGTGGTGGACTCCATGTTCACACTGACCCAGTTGGGAGGGGCGGTGATGACGTGCAGCCAGGTGAAAAGGGGGGACTCCTTCGAGGATGGAGCCATGGGTTGAGAAATTCAAGTCTGCTCTGACTGATGCTGATAAAGTGGACATTGAGAAGGAGGAGACTTTGACGCAGAGAGAGGATAGCTGTTGGTACCGCCAAAACAAACTGTTTGTTCTGGAATCCTTACAGGGGGGAATCCTCTCGATGGGGCATGATAACAAATTGGCTGGATATTCTGAATATCTTAAAACCCTGAACCTCATTCAAAGGCAATTCTGGTGGCCCCACATGAGGGGGGACATTTCAAAGTATGTAGCCTCACTACCAAAGAGAGTGTTGTTGGGAGTCTCTTGACCAGGAGTCTGATATCTGTGGATTTAGGTGTCCACAGATTTGGTCGTGGTGAGAATTAGATACATTGATAGTATAGTGCTTCATCTCTGTATGCTTGTGGGGGTCCAACTAGAATAGAACTTAAACAGAAGTCCAGTGGTAACTTAAAGACTATCAAAATTAATTCCAGCATCTTGTTTGTGCCACTGAGCTCCTGCTTAATGTTGCTGCAAGAGACTAACATTGTTACCACTCTGGACTTATTAGATGAGACCCTGGAGATACATGATCAGATTTCCTATCTCTTTATGTTCCCATTAATAGTAACCAAGGTCTCCTGTTTCAAGCCGGTATACAAAGCAAGGTAAAGCTGGGATCAAGGTTGTCCATAGATTGTCCAAAATACACTAACTCACTTGGAGTGTATAGAGACTAAAAGGCAGGAAAATAGCTTTGAGTGTTAGTCCATCAGAAGTCTGAAGAAGAATGAAGGCCTAAATAGTCCTGCAGATGTCTCCATGCCACATCTCTTCA
>NW_015200989.1:0-3179 GCF_001447785.1 Gekko japonicus | reverse complement strand
CTTTTTCATCTCTATAGACTCCCCATTTTATCCTAAGGGTCTGCATGGTCTTCCTTGTGACATATGCAGCCTCATTACAAATTCCATGGCTCCGCCTTGGGCTGATTCCTCAATCAAGCAAATGGCTTGCACTGTATTGAAAGCTGCCTGGGGTTCCATGCTTGATGGACACGGCACAGGCAGTTATCAGGTAATTGTGGGGCTGCTAGTTACGCAGCACACCGATTTCCAGGGGCAAAACAGAAAATAATAATAGTAATAATTTAGTGAATAGCAATAAAAATAATTTTATAAAGTCCTCGTCAGACCCTTGTTAAGTTGTGAAGCGATTAGGGTATTTACATTGCTTTTAGGGTGATTCGATTTCTTTTTTCATCTCTATAGACTCCCCATTTTTCCTGAGGGTCTGCATAGTTAATCTACCAGCGTAAAAGGAAGAGGATAGTGTGCAGGGCAGTCATCCCACCACTCCTACATAGAAAATCAGGGGGCATGATAGCCAGTCCCTGCCACAGCCACAGTCATGTGGATCAGGGGGCAGGGTACTTAGCCCCTACCCTGCTAAATTGTGGAGGACCTAGAGTTCAGCGATCCTAAGAAAAACATATGTAGGGGTCAGAGAACTTGGGTAGGGACGTGCTGTCCTTGACTCTATATCAAGGCTGAGCAAAAACCCACCTGTGCAGACCCAAGAGGGCATCAACTAGAGAATAGGTTTATTACGCGAGGAACACTCTGTGGGGCTGGGGAGCCTTTGGGGCCGGTCCCCGTACCATCCTTAAACACGATGCCTTACAGGTGGTCTGACATTTAGAGTCCACTCATCCCATAAGGATGCATGTGCTATGGGGAATGTGAGCTGCATGGGCAGACCATGCAGCCTTGGCATGGAGTATGCAGTCTCAGTATGAGGAGGTTGTGGAAAGCTTTGAAGCTCGACGACAGGAGAAGCCTTTGGCCCCGTGGCGACTTGAGCCACCTACTGGCAGTAGGGATGCAGGGCTGACTTGTTTTTCTGGCTAGGACGGCACTCCCTTCAAGGAGTACCAGTTTTGGGCAGTTACTGTTGGGGCGTTGGAAAAGCTGGAGCGCCAGCTTTGTTTTTGCCCCAATCCTGCCACATGGAGATGCTTTGCATAGCGGCCATGGGGTACCCGCCCAGGCGATTTGGGTGGGGATAATGGCATTCCTCAGCTACCGCTTACGGTGCCTTGTTGGGATAGAAAGGGCACACTGGGGGGTGCCTTGAAGGGATGTGAAATGTTCCCCTGCTCACTGTTTTTCTTACAGTTTGATTTGCCAGCGGGAGAGGAAGAATGTGTCTCTCTGTGGCCAGCTTTGTTGGGCGGCTCAGCACGCCAAGAGAAAGCCACAGGTTGATCTGCTGGCAGGAGGGGAAGAACGTGTTACTCTGTTGGCATAGCTTTGTTGGGCGGCTCAGCGCGCCTAGAGAATGCCAGTAGTCTCTCAGCTGGGCCTTAGCTAGTGAAGCATGGTGGAATGGCAGGGGTGTCGGAGCCTGCGTGGCCGGGCCTGCTGCTGTTGTTGTGCCACAGGAGGGTCCGCCCTCCACACAGGTTCTAGCTATTCATTGGGAAGCTATGCTTTAAGCCTGAACTAGGGCAAGGCGTTTGTCCTTCAGGCCTAGGTGGATTTCCAGTTATTTGCAAGCAGTGGCCTGGGGGCTTGCTGATCTGGTCAGCTACGATACTCACCAGGTTTGGTGGGGGGTGGGAGTACGCTTCCCTTGAAAGGGTTTGTTACACAGTGAACGAAATCTGCAATGAGTACCGAGGGTGGTTTGGGTTCTTTTGACCACACCCATGCTTCAGGCTGGGCAGACTGAACTCTATCAGCAGTGGTATACACCTGTCCGAGTGGGGCTGGATATATTTCTGGAAAATTACGGCAAGGGCTTTGGGGGGCCTTGAGCCTCCTGGTGGGGCGCGGAGGCCTAAGCAGAGGCTTGGCCTCAGCGATGGCAGGATGCTATGCGGTATACAGATTACAGTCCGGTGAGCACCAGCTGACACCCATCATTTGGGGTTTAAGGGGTCCTGTGAGTACAGTCTTTGTGCCTTGCGGCATGGGGCAGGGAAAACAGACTGCTTTCGGGATGGCCCTGTTTAGGTCCTCTCTTTGAACCTTGCGGCTTGGGGGATGGGGCTACAGGGTTGTCCTGCAATGGCTAGCTGGCCAGGTGGGAGCCGCTGCAGTGGCCTCCTACCTGGGGCAGGGTGGCTCACCCTATTGAAGAGGTAAGGGAGGGGTCCTTGACCTCTGGCCTTGACCATACCACATGCTGTGTTGCCCTTGTCGTTGGTTCCAGCTAAATTTATCAGTTAATAAAGTGGCCCTATAGTTAAACCCAACCCTTGTGTCTGCCTCATTATTTCTGGCTTGGGGGGCAATACGGTTCAAACAGCTTACAGCCATTCCGCATGCTGTGTTGCCCTTGCCATTGGTTCCAGCTAAATTTATCAGTTAATAAAGTGGCCCTATAGTTAAACCCAACCCTTGTGTCTGCCTCATTATTTCTGGCTTGGGGGGCAATTAAAGGTTGTGTGTTCTAGTTCATGTGTTCAAAGAGGAACAAATTTAGAGTCACTGGAAAACCAGAATGTTTAAAAAAATCACAATTGATTTTGCTAATGGTAAACCAGAGTTCTGGTTAAGATGAGGGCAGACTTTATGGTGCAATTCTTTCACCACTGGAAAAATAAGAAGTGGGAAGCAGCCATAATAGTGGGTTTCCAACAGATTCTAAAATGCAAATGAAGTGCTTCAAGGATCTGTCCTGGGACCTATTTTGTTCAACATCTTTATAAATGATTTGAATGAAGGAGTAGAGGAAATGCTTATTAAATTTGCAGATGATACTAAATTGGGAAGGGTAGCAAATACGTTAGAAGGCAGAATCAAGATACAGGATGATCTTGACAGGCTGGAAAACTCGGCTAAAACAAATAAAATGAATTTCAGCGGGGGTAAATGTAAAGTTCTGCAATTAGGTAGGAAAAAATCAAATGCATCATTATAGGATGGATGGGGGAGACTTGTCTTGGCAGTCGTATGTGCGAAAAGGATCTAGGGGTCTTAGTAGACCCTACACTGAACATGAGTTAGCAGTGTGATGTGGTAACTAAAAAAACAAATGCGATTTTGGGCTGTATCAACAG
>NW_015200988.1:0-3634 GCF_001447785.1 Gekko japonicus | reverse complement strand
CTGCAGCTAAGAATCTTGTTTTTTTCAATCATCCCACCTTAGACTCAAATAATTTCTCTTGGTGGAAGAGATCAGTAAGAAATGCCAAAACAGATATAAAATGCCACAACTGTGGAAAATTTGGGCATATGGCAAAGAGATCACGCCAAATCTTACCGCTCTGAAACCAGACCCCCTAAGGGGCGTGGCCAAGGAAAGGCAAGCAGTCACTTTGAGAAACGAGGTGTGTTTGTTATCAGAGAGAAACAGGCACAAAACAAATGATGTTGAAGCTTGAGCAAACTTATGCTTTGAAAAATGATGCTAATTACTTGTTCCTTTATCAAAGATTAATAAATGCAAAAATGAGAAATGGTGAATCACTGCTTAAACATTTGAATTATGTCATGGATACTTATAATGCGTTGAAAAATATTGAAAGTGCGCCAGGCGAAAAGGCTGATACTTAACCTTGTACACTCACTTACAGCCGATGGCTTTTCTTTCAGAAGGCAATTCAGCAAGATTTCAAACTTGCTTCTCTTGTAAAGATGCAAATTCTTCTTCCATTGCTTCTATCCACTTGCTTCTCTCTGATGCAGGCAGTCTATTAATTTCCTTCTAGTTAGAAGGTTCCTTTACTGGTTGCACACTTGTACAAATTTCGAGTCTTGGTGATGGTACTCCCTTGTTACCTCTTGCTGATTGTCTCTCAGTGGTAGTCTGCTTCCCTTGGCCTAGGCTCTCCTGGTTCCCCTTCTGAGCTGGAACTCTCTTGTGGAGGTGGACCTGCCTGTTCACAGGTGGTCTCTGGAGATTGCCAAGTGAACAAGTCATTGAAAGAGACTTCTGTAGGTTCCTGAGTAAGTTGCACTGTGGACTCGGCTTGTTCAGATGTTTGCAGCACGTGGTTTTTGTCAACATGTACCTCATTAGATTCCACAGGACCCCGGGGGAGACCATCTGGGGCGTCTGGCAGTCAGGTGCCAGGAGACCCAGGAGGGGTTTATGGTCTATCACCACCGTGAAGTGCTGGCCATAGAAATAGTGGTGGGATTTTTTTACACCAGCCACTATCGCTAACACCTGGTTGTCTATCTGTGCGTAGTTGCGCTCCGCAGAAGACAAGGTCCTGGAATAGTAGGCGACTGGGACTTCCTGGCCATCCGGCAACCAGTGGCCCAGGACTGCCCTGACCCCGTAGGAGGAGGCGTTGCAAGCGAGAACCACCGGAAGCGACTCGTTGAAATGGTGCAGGACAGAGTTAGATGTTAGCAAGTCCTTGACCCCCTCAAACGCCGCCGCGTACGCAGGCCCCCAGACCCAGGGTGCATCCTTGTCCAGAAGGTGGTGGAGCAGTTCCGCCACAGCGGCTTTCAAGGGCAGAAAGTTGTGGTAAAAATTCAGCAGGCCCAAGAAAGCCTGCAGTTCACTTTTGGAAGAGGAAGGAGGGGGTGTGTGTGATCGCCCTAACTTTATAATCCGTGGGGTGGATTCCCTGCGCATCCACCGCAAACCCCAGAAATTCAATGCAGGGCACCCCAAGGAGGCACTTCTCCTTCTTCAATTTGAGGCCGGCGGAGTCGAACCTCTGGAGTACCGCTTGGAGCCTGTCTGCGAAGGTGGCGGAGTCTGGCGCCACGATGATCACGTCATCTAGAAAAGGTTGTACTCCTGGAATGCCTTTAAGAAGGGAATCCATGAATGACTGGAAGATCCCCGGGGCCACACATACACCAAATAGCAGCCTAGTCACTAAACGCACCTTTGTGCATTGCGATGGTTTGTGCCTCGGCGTCATCGTCGTCCACCGACAGCTGCTGCAAGGCCTTGTTGATAGTGCACTTATAATAGGCAGATATGCACACGTCACCATTCTGTTTGACCGGCGTGATGATGGGAGTCTCCCAGCGTGCAGATGCGACTGGTTCCAGCACCCCTTGGCTCGACGAGGTGGTCGAGCTCTGCCTCTATTTTGGCTCTCATCGCAATGGGGGGAAGTCGTGCCTTAATGTGGATGGGGCGCATGTTAGGATCAAGGTCCAGAGAAATGGGCCAGAGTCCCTTCAACCATCTTGGGAAACTCCCACAAACTGCCTCAAAGTCCATCATCTGGATCTGGTTGATCCCCATTATCTTGAGGCCCAGGGGCGTGATCCAGGACAGGCCCAACAAGGTGTTGAGGCGCCCTTCCACCACCAACAAGTCCAGCAGTCCTGAGTAACCCTTAAGCTGGACCCAGAACTTGCCCCAGCCCCGGACCGCCACAGGGTTCTTATTAAAGTCCCACAACGTGAGACCCTGTGGCTTGTGCAAATGGGGTCCCCTCTGTGGGCATAGAAAATGATGAGCCTGAGTAAATTTCCATCGGACAGGGGGACCCCTCAATCAGGACAGTTACATGCACCTTGTCCGGGCCATCTGGGGGTTACATACTGTTTGTTGGTAGTGGGTTGAAACGGTGTGGAGATCTGATGAATCCAGCTGCACCGTTGTCTTCTGACGTTGCCCCTTAAAGCAGCAAACTCTCACCAGGTGTCCAGCCCTGTTGCAGGTCCGGCAGAAGGCGTCATGGAATCTGCAAGTCCAGTGCTCGCGAGCGTTGCCGCAGCTGGCGCAAGCCAAGGAGTGGTGAGGTGCTTTGGCCGAGGATGACCCTTTGTTGCGTTGAGAGTGCTGGGACGGATGTTGAGTGACCTGGAGGACCTCCTCATCGCTGGAGACGTCAGAACCCGCCGTAGCTTGGACGAGGTGGACCGCCTTGGCACGGCGGTCGGAGTGCGACTTCTCGTATGCCCCTGCTTCCTGGATCGCCTTCTCCAGATCGAGGTTGTCATGACTGACAAGTTTTCACCACAACTTGGGCTCCCTGAGACCCACCAAGAATTAGTTTAAGAGTGCCTCCACCAGGTCCGAGAAGGCACATCGTGTGGCCGCCTGGCGCAGCCCGGCCAGGATGTCGAAGGCCAACTTGTCTGGTCCCTGGACCCTCGTAAAAAAGTCCATTCATTCCGCAAACTTAGTGGGTTTTGGGGCCAAGTGGTTCGTGAACGCCTTTACCAAAACATCGTAGGTCGCAGCCATGTCTTTGGTCTGCTGAGGCGCCATCAGGTCCTTCAGCTAGAGAAGAAGAAGAAGAGATTGGGTTTATACCCCGCCCTTCACTACCCAAAGGAGTCTCAGAGCAGCTTACAATCTCCTTTCCCTTCCCCTCCCCACAACAGAAACCCTGTGGGGTAGGTAGGGCTGAGAGAGCTCTGACAGAAAATGCTCTTTTTTCAAGGACAGCTCTTATCAGAACTACGGCTTGCCCAAGGTCATCCAGCCAGGTGCAAGTGGAGGAGTGGGGAATCATACCCGGTTCTCCCAGATTAGAGTCCGCCCTCTTAACCACTACACCAAACTGGCTCTCAGTGTGCCTCGATCCCGCAGTACCGTAGAAGATGGGCCTTCTTCTTTCCAGGGTCCATGATATCATTTATTGCGAAGTGGTTTTCGAGCATTTCAAGCCACGTCTCCCATTGTGCAGGGCGGGAGATGTCGAACTTGGGGAAACTCTCATTTCCAGCGGCCATCTTAGCGACACGTGGAGGAGGCGGCAGTTGCTTGGGTGCGGTGGTGGCAGCGGCCGATGAAGAGGTGGAGGTAGAGGCGG